>NW_010286750.1:0-3843 GCF_000700745.2 Antrostomus carolinensis
CTATGATTCTATGATTCTATGATCATTGTTTACAAGTAAAAATCAATTACATTTTTAATATAAAGAAAGTCTAAAACCAAACAAAACAGGACAAAGCTTCAACATTGGAGCGAGTTGTTCTCACCTCTATTGAAATACAAACAAAGTTAAACAAATAAATATATCTATTCTCCTCTAGAACTGCTTACAACTTTTGCACCTTTTTCTTTCCCATAAAACTTTTTTGGTATATATAACTGCCACCCACCTTGTAAAACAAGTACCACTACTGAAAGACAAAAACAGTGAAAATGTTCAACCCCCAACACATTCAAATACAAAATATCCACTCCCTACCAGTTCAAAGTTATCAATAGTGTGTTTAGTTAACAGATTTTTGAGGATAAAAATATCTCATTGACACAAACCTAATTTTCTTTTTAAAAACGTGACCCACTGATGAAATCTGCATATAACTCAGCAGTGTTGGCTGTCAGGAGAAACTAAATGCTCTAAGTACAGCTAAGCTACTGACTCTTTGGGCCTTATTAACTTGCTCCATCTTATGCAAGATTAGCTGAAGAACTGAGTGAAAACTACAAGTTCAGATAAAACATTCACAGAGAGAAGCCCACATCTGTACACATACATATATTCTCTCCTGATCCACACTGTGCTGGTTTAAGAAAGTCTTTGCCAGTCTACTCCAAGTTACTCATCACCATTTCTCTGCTAGAGATTGCAACTCTCTTACAGATGCTAACTAAGGTTGCTTTGGTGAACACTTCCTGATCTATTTCAGCCACTATGAGCTAGTCATCACCCACCAAATTTAATTACCACTCAACAAAAACAGATTCACGACTATTCAAAATGTTTTCACATCAGTAGCTCTGCTCGTAGATAATAATGGATTTTAATTTCCAGGGAAAGGGGGATAAATTAGAAGATGGTGACCTCCTCATCTAGTGCTGCTGCAGCTGGGAAGGATATATATCTGCTTCACAAGGACAGAGAGTTTTGTTTCACCCAGCAAGGGAAGTATTGACAGGAGATGTCCAGAAAGGGGAAAAAACAACATTAGGGAAAAGCGCTTTGTAAGCCACAGGACAATATTGTCCCAAAGGCAAAGGGATACACACCAGCCATAAATCCACTCAGGCTTCAAATTAGAGGGCTAACTATCAGAAAAATGTGGTTCCCAAAAATTTGCTATGTAATAGTTTTTTTAAGACACATGTCGATCAGGTTATGAAAGAAATATAATTCATTTCTTCTCCAATTTATCTCATTTTTCAATTAAGATCCATTGACAGAGCATGATCATCAATCAGTTTTCTACACAAAATTCACATCAACATTCTTCCAAGTCAGGAGTGTGCAAAAAGGCAACCTAATTTCTTTGTTCACGCTTTACACTGTCAGCAGGGTCAATATTTTGGCAAAAGCAAAATTCCTGTCATTAAACTTCTAGTACAAGATTGTCATTTTACTTTCAGTTCTCCAATGACATTAGTCACCACACATGGTAGATTAACTGCAGCAGCTCAGCTTCTTCAGATGCACTCGAATTTCCTCACAACATATGTATCACGACGTAATTATGCTCCCAGCTTCACTGACTGGAATTATTAGTTTTCATATCCTATCTGGAACAAATGGGGTGTTCTTACTATCTGGTCAGGACAGGAGAACATGGGAAAACAGTGAATACCAAAGACTTGAGAAAAACCTTCAGAAATCAATCACACTTTAAATTAAAAATCACTTGAATGGCCTGTAAATGCTTGGTAATTTATGATCTTCTCTATAAGTGGTAAAAGCACATTTTAATGAGCATTAGGTCTTACAGTCAGTTAGAAACTGTAAAGCAGTACAAAGCCACCCTGTAAGAAGCCATTTACTGCTACTATTGCACTCTTTCTTGGGTGATATATGTCATTAATAGATTTCATAGGTGAGCTCAATATAAAGAAGCATAGCAATAAAACTAACCACAGATTCAAATGGAAGCCTCTTTTCCTTTGCATCAGGATTCCTCCTGCCTATTACTTCTCCTTCTTTTCTCCAAAGGACCCCTGCAGAAAATGCTGCCTTCCCTCTCTATTACATTCTCTTAGGAGCAGGGACACTAACATCACTGCTGCCATCTAGCAGACGTTTATTCCCTCCTGAGCTGGCTATTTCAGTCTGTGGATATAATCTGCATCTAGGAATTTCAGTAGTAACATCACTCTTCTTGCATTTAGTCACTTTTAGAAAGTTTGTATAGAGATACTGAAAAAGATTCAGATTCAGCACCATTTTTTTTTTAATTAAAACCAGATTGAAAACCAGTTATCTGACTTTACTTCCCTCTCGGACCTTCCTTTGTACTAAGCATTTTCCATCTGGCTGGCTCTCTTTTTCTTTTTGGCTTGCAACATACTTGCACTGTCAAACTAAATTACTTTTTGCAGTAAATTTCAGCTCCAACTCTCAGGCACTTTTTATTGAAGTATCTTGTTTGCCCTGGTATAGTTATAGTTCTCTTGGGATTTATACCATAAAATTTATTTTCATGGGTTTATAGCTGTGCAGTAAAAATTCTCATTGCACTGAAATTCAGCTTACAAGCATCAAAGAGAGAGAGCTTTTGGCTAATATTTAAAAAGTACTATTGTAACATTTTAGTGATTTTTTATATTTCTGGATCTTTACAAGAAAGTCATTCATCTTCACTCTACTCTGAATTATTTCTGATATACTGTATTGAACAGAAAAAGATCTATAAAAAGTACATATCTGGCTTAAAGTTTTGATTTTAGAAGTTTCTAATTCAGTCAAAGCAAAATATTTTCTTACAGACCTT
This sequence comes from Antrostomus carolinensis, assembly GCF_000700745.2. NCBI lineage: Eukaryota > Metazoa > Chordata > Aves > Caprimulgiformes > Caprimulgidae > Antrostomus > Antrostomus carolinensis. The sequence continues at coordinate 2,831 of NW_010286750.1, forward strand.
TTCTCCCACTACCTCTCTCCTCCCACTCCTCCACATCAGAGCTCTCCCTTCCCCATTGCCTCCTGCTCCCACTGCTGCCCTGGAGCTTCAGGCTTTCCTCCCAAAGAAGGCAGAAGCTGACAAGCCTATTTGTCCCCATTTGGGGTAATCTCCTCACCCCATCCCTGCTTTGTGATAGTACTATATAACTGTTCTCTGAAGCACAGTTCTGGCAGCTGAAATCAGACTATTCAGCAAGGGTTTTTTTCTTTAAGAAAAATAACGTTTATTAATTTACTGACAATTATTTTGAGTGCCAAGGTAAATCTCCCAGGATGACTAAAATGTGGTATCCCCTTCCCCAAAATATTTTAACACCTACAGCACTCAAGTAAAAGTTTATCTAACCTTTGAGACATTTCTACTTGTCACTGACTGTTGAAGTCAATGTTCTGTGTGAACAAAATATAAAAAGAGTAGGCTAGAATGCATACATAGTATAGCGTAAGAAATTCTGATTTCTTCCCAGGAATCAGACACCTTGAAAGGGTTGAACACCTCCTCATGTGGATGTTACTGTGTTAGGTTATGCTTTATTAGTGTCAGGCACTTTGCAGGTCTCTACATTCAAAGATCTGGTTCATTGTGAGGATGAGTTCAGGGGTGAATATCCGTTGACCTAGAGTATATAGTATACTTGGCTTTCTTTTACTGACTCTAAAACTTGCCTTTAAATCAACCAGCTGCTAGCCCAAATAAAATTTTAAAATATGCTGAACATGTCAGTGTAGTGCTAGATTTCAATGGGGATCACTCAATAAAGTGGAAGAGAATGTGATGCAGACAATGAAGGAGTGTAATGAATCCTTCCTGTCAGGTTCTCACCTTGACACCCAAGATGCGTAGTCTGGCCCACCTGCACACTTGTTACCAATGAGCAGCTCTCTGAATTTACGGAGCTTAATGAGAGATCTGTTTTTAAGGAGGAACAGTAGCTGAGACTGTAGATTCATGAGCTGAGGAGGAGAGGTTCA
>NW_010286750.1:3856-4112 GCF_000700745.2 Antrostomus carolinensis
TTCAGCAGCAGGGCCAGCTAAAGGAGATCCTGCTCTCCAGGAGGTGGCTGCTTGCCCCTTCGACTCTGTAGCATGACTGCTCACAGAGACATGCTGTGAACCGGGTACTTCTTTTGGACTACAAATAATATTTCCTTGTGGAAAAGTAGATATTTAGCCCTGAGTATCTCAGTGTTTTGAGTAACACCACTGTCTCACAGATACTTCTGCCAACACAGTGGAGGGTCCTGCATGCAGCAGCCCAGTGCTCAAGGTG
>NW_010286750.1:4735-30648 GCF_000700745.2 Antrostomus carolinensis
GGGGGGGGGAATAAACAGCAGATGGATAACAGGTTTCAAATTCATGGTCAGTTCAGTCTAGCAAAAGAGTATTTACACTTCAATAGATGGTAGCACAAAGCTGATTCTCATACTGTAGTCTTTAATAGTTTGCTCACACTGAATGGCTGGAACTGACAGAGATAAAGATGCAGCCCTGCAGCTCCTCTGCTTTGTAGCACGCATTAGTTATTTACACCTGCTCCAACTTGGCACAAAATGCCAGTGACTCAATCTGACACCATCACAGGCTTGCTTACAAAAGCGTAAATGAATCTACAATGCGCAAGTCCAAGAGTTCTCCTTTTTAATTTTGCACATCTTGGCACTGTGTATGTCTAAAAAAGAATTAAGGAGTCGTGATTTTTTTTCAGATACTTTGTGACACTATCCACATCTCATCTCTCTGTCTACATGATCTAATGATTCAAGCTCTTAAAAATATATATTACTATGCACACTAAAGATGTTACAATGCACTGCACCCACTTCTACTTGCCTTAGTCTGTTGACCCCACAATCTCTACTGACAAAATTTCAGTTCATATGAGTAACTCAGTAGGATCATTCATATAACTAGAGCTCTAAAGACCAAGCAGTGCCAGCACTTGTGCACAGGTGCAAGAGACTAGATCAAATATTTGGGAACAGAAAACATTTCCTGGGAATACAGGAGAGAAATATCATGGATACATGTTCCTCCTTTTTAACCAATCTTGTTTTCTACTACTGAAATTCCTGTAGAAGACTGGGCTATTTCCACCCATCTTCTAGAGTGTATTAGATCCTGTGAAGGTAGTTAGACCTTGCTTATTGCACATGCATGCTATCCATATAAATGTACCAGGTGAGTTGGACTCAGAAGGGAGGATTTGGGGAATGAAAGATAGCCTGAGATGGACTACAAAGTGATGAGTTATACGCCTCCACTTCAGTTGTTAACTTGGTCAAAGCTCAGCACATTAAAAATTATGACAAAAGGCCAGACCAAAGGTCCATCTAGCCCATTACCTTGTCCCCAGCACTAAGGATGGATGTCTTTGGAAGAGCTTAAGATGATTTATGAATTCTTGCTTTACCTTCTCCTCACCACCAATCTACCAGGTATTCTCAGAGGGAACTCATTATTTTTATTCAGTTAAAAAGACACCATCCACTGCGTAGCTTTGCAGGCAAAAGAAAAAAACCAATTTAAGAAACTAGTGCCCGGGTTATGTTAAGGTATATTAATCGGAGCAAACTGAAATGACATCAACAGCAAGACTAGACACATGCTTACTGCCAACCACCATCTTCTGCATCAGACCTGGTAACTGTTTGAACATATAAAGACACACTCACAAACTATTTTTTCTTAGATGGATGTCACACTGTGTGTTAAATCAGTGGCTCACCCCTGCCTAATACATTTTGAATGTATCCCACAGGATTAGGCTCTACTGCTGAGATGGACAGGAAATGTTATTTAAGAATTGCATTTTGACCCTTGTAGGACTTCTGTCTGAGACAAAGCTCAAGCAGCTCACCAGAAATGGGCTGACCTTGGCAATTCATTGGTGCATAATGCTGACAATGGAATAACAACAAAATTTGTTGTGTGCGAGCACTGCCTTCAATCAGTTCATCATCAATACTGTCTTCAAAGATGGTGCCATTTAACCATCTTTGGGGCCCAGCAGTGAGCCCAGTCGATGAACTGATCCATGTTAAACCAACATAACAACAACAATAATCAACTTGGGCAAATTCTGCCTTATTTGGGTGGGCAGCTGTTACATTGATATAACTGAGGGGAAAAAGGAGTAGGATAAGGAATGTCTCAGGGGAGCTACAGGACAGCACGGCAGCCCAAGCAGGCAGCTCAGTAGCTTTTGGGCAGAAGAATAGATGTGAATGGAAAGAGCAGTAGGGACAGTAATGTTTTCATTAAGGTATTTTTTTAAACATTCTTATTTCAAGCCAACGCAGTTGATTGATTTGACACCCTGTAGATTAACTTTTCATGCCTGTCCTTTGTTTGAAACCAGACATTTTCATTTATATATCAGAGGAAACCAAATATTCCTCCTCTACATTTGACAAGTGTATTCACTCTCATGAATGTTACTAGGTACACAGAGACAGACCATAAACTCAGAATGACTCCTTCAGGTCTCAGCATGAATCCCAGCCCAGTACTATACTATAGCACTAGCCAGTGGTACTATTATATTGAATTCTTCTGATTTTTTCAGTAATATTTTTTTCCTGACCACTGCAGCTCTTTTTGTCTTAAAAACAGTGTTTCTGACCTTGAAAAGCATTGCAGAATTTGACCATGTCTGCTTTTCTGGCTGCAGCTCTACTAGCTCAAGATTTTATTGCTCCACTTGCTCATCACCTTGGTACCTGAAGTTACCAACCTTACTGCTGAGCTGCTTGCATTTCTTTCAAGGTTCAGTGTGGGCAACTAGAGGGGCAGACTTGGAGGAAAGTGGCAGGGGAGAAGGAGGCAATAGCATTGCAGGCCAGCAGGAGCCGTAACCAGAACATGTAAGCTATCCCTGAGACACCTTTCCATGCCACCACTGTCCACAAGCTGTGGAAGAGGTGGCTTCTGGAGACACGCTTGGTTATTGCATCGAAAACAGATCAGCTCCTGCGCGGCCAGAAGCTGGCTGCACTGTAGGTTATGGTGACCGATCGCTGTAGCACCACTGTCTGGCTGGGCAGTTTTGCCTAAAATAATTACAACGAAGTTCTAATAGTCTTGGGAGAAAGAATTGACCTAATGCTTATTTATCTGCAGTGTGTTAAATCTACATTGCTCTGCTAAATCCAAAATATAAATAGCATCTTTATTTACACACATACATATACATACGCATACATACATACATAAATATATCCCTTTTTCAGAAAGGCACACCACAGAATTTCAACATTTTAAAAACATATTGAATTCTTCATGAATTTTAATTAATTTTTTTTTTTTTTTTGTCAACAAAAAACAAAGATGAAGGAGAGGCAAATTAAGCAAACACTTACCAGTTCAGGGTATCAATAAAACACATCTTCCTTAAGATGCTTTTTATTTTTTCATGTTTATGCAACTCTACTGTTTCTCCAAGCAAGATTAAAAGGAAATGTGTGTTGCACTTGCTAACCTAAATCCATACAAAAGCTTTCCTTATAAACTTGAGTTTTATCTCAAAGTATGTAGTCTACAGAAGTGACCTAGCAGTTGACAGCTCACGTCTCTAGAGTCAAAGATATATTTCTTACTGATTTGGGGGGGGGGGGAGGGGAAGGGGGGAAGGAAAAAAAATAGCTGAATTATAATCATTTTCCAATATAAAAAAAAAATATTTCCACACACTAATGTACTCGTATCTAAAACTAAGTATCTAAATCTTTTACTGCATCTGGTTCAGGACCCAATATTCCAATTTTCTCTCAACTTCTAATGAGAACTGTAAAAGCATTATTTTATCACCTATTGACCCTTCCCAATTTTACTAACAATTGTAACTTCTTTTTAATATCATTTCACCAGACAAGCAATACACACACAGATTTCCCAAGTACACACTGCATTATATAAAATAAATTATAACAACCCGAATAATGCTGATGCTCAAATGTACATCGTGTAAGTAGGCTCTTCCAAGCACTGGAAGCTGGGCATGTTTACAGGTTCAGAGCTGACATTTTCTCCTAGAGTCAAGCACTCAGGCTTTGCTTGGAAATTTACAGTGTCAGCAGGCATGACAACTCTAAACCTTGTACATGGCATGAACAAAGAAAAACATTTGCAGATTAAAAGTACATTGTTTCTGCCTTCCTCTATTCCTTCAATAACTCTCCCTACAAGACATTCCATTAAATCTTAAACATCAAAATTCTTCCAAGTTCTGGAAAAATTAGGCCATTTACACCAAGGATATGTGGACTGTGTTCTGACATCAAACAGTTGATTGAGATTAAGTTCCCTGATACCACTGAAGTTAAATTAACACTGATTTAATAAAAGCACTGTTTTCACTGGATGTGAAAGTCCACTTCCAGTGTGTTCTAGAACACCAGCTCTGCAGTGGTTAAGAGAAGCATGGTTATTCTTTATTTGATTTGAAGATTTTATTTTGCCCTTAAGGAAAAAAACTTAGTCCATCTCAGTTCGTATCTTCATATACATTAATAATTTATGCTCTGTTGACTGAGGAAAAAAGAACAAACACATTAAAATTTGATACCTGTCCCCCAAATAGAGGAAACATTTCACAACAGAATTTGCATTGTTTAGCTCTGATCACCTCCACATTTAGTTGTCATTGCTGTCTTAAATATTGCTTCTATTTCTTCTTCAGTAATTGAGGAACAGCTTTTTGACAGCATTTTGATGAAATGCTAAGTACTGAACCATAACTCCACTCCCTGCACTCATTCAGAACTTACTTTAACTGCTCACTGATATCACAAAATATTAAGCTTTATCATTTGTTCCTACAAGACCTGCTGCCCTGCAGGGAAACCTCTGCCAATATTACTTAAGAAAGTCAGTTTTGCAAATACGGGGCATCAATGTTTTCTTTCATATAATTTTATTTTTGGAAAAAAATAGCTTTATACAGTAAGAATATGGTATTCAGAGAGTCAGACAGCAAAATAAAAGCTAAGCACTGGGTCAGATAACTTGAACCTCAAGCCACAAAAAAAAAAAAAAAGTTAATTTTGCTTTTTTTGCAAATATTATTTATCTTGCCTGTTTGCAATTCAGACTTCATTCCATCCCAGAGTGTCTGAGTATTGACATGAATAAAATTAAGTAGGATAATTATATATCTCCACCCAACTGCTTGTCTTCTTTGCATAATCCCATTTTTATAATTTGTATTCAAAAGAATCTGAAGAAAGTAAGGATATTAGGGTAGAAGACACTGTACAAACAAAATAAATTAGCCCAGACACTGGAACTTAAAACATTTTAAGAATGGAAAGCTTAAAAGAAACACATCCTAGTCTGAGATATAAATAGCTCTGCTTCAAGTGTAGGATTAGTCCTCCATTTAAACTTTGTAGAGCCTCATGATATTCCACTATTGCCACAAACTGCTTGTGCCCAGGGATTTTCAGGACTAATCCTCTTGAACACATATTTTTTGCAGTTTGCCTTATCTTCAGACTATTGCATTCCCCTTCCTGCCATTACACCCTTGTATTCTGCATTTCAATGTCTTCATTTCTGAGCTTCTGGTGCATGTGCAAGCCATCAGTTACTCTCTCCACTGAGTGCAGCCAGTAACAGATTTGAGATTTTACTCTATTTATAATATTTTTTTTTAATTGAGACAGCAATTACTATGATTGCATCTGGGTTTAATTTATATCCTTAAACAAGTTCTGTGGCTATCCAGAGCATAATGCCATTAAAATTTTTACACAGCTGAGATCTATCATGATGGAGAAAGAAATGCTTGAAAAGCAAATTTATGAACTATAAGTAATGAATGTTGCTGGATCCTGAAGCACTGCTACTGGAATTAAAAGTAGTCATTTTCAAAGAAGCTTAAGATTACCAATAAAGTTTAAGCACTTTCAGCTTTAGGAGGCATCACATTGTGTTGGCAGGTTGGTGCCTCCCCCCTCTTCAGGCAGGAGCCTCCAGTAGCTACCACCTGCCTTTTCCCATTCACACGGGCACACAGTTCAGGCTCAGCTGGCTCTGACAAATCCTTGGGAAGGTCACAGAATCATAGAATGGTTTGGGCTGGAAGGGACCTTTAAAGGTCGTCTAGTCCAACCCCCCTGCAGTGAGCAGGGACACCTTCAACTAGATCTGGTTGCTCAGAGCCCTGTCCTGACTGACCTTGAATGTTTCCAGGGATGGAGCTTCTAATACTTCTCCGGGAAACCTGTTCCAGTGTTTCAGCACCCTCATCTAAAAAATTTTCTTCCTTAATACTTCCGAGATACTGCTTGTCATCCCCCCTGCCCAGGGCACTGTGCCACTTCCAAAGCTGCAGGTCTACAAGTGAAGCAGGATCCTTTCTCCTGCTGCTGGAAGCTACAAGCTTCAAGCTTCTTGAGAGCCACCCTGCACTACCTACTTGTAAATAGTCTCCAGTTGTCCTTTTTATCTCATGTTGTGTGGCTCTCATCTCTGCAAACTTCATCAAAAGCCCTGTCACTCCCCTCTTCCCTGGAAGCAACTGCTTGTTGTTGCACTGGCAAGCTGCAGCAGCATTCAGCACTGCTGCTAAGTGGTTAAAGGAGTCATGTAGTGGAGAGCTGCTCCCTGCCACCACCTTTGACTTTCCCCGGAGTATGGAGAGAGTTGGGGCTGTTCAGCCTGGAGAAGAAAAGGCTCCGGGGAGATCTTATAGCGACCTTCCAGTACCTGAAGGGGCCTACAAGAAAGCTGGGGAGGGACTTTTCATAAGGGTAGTTAGTGACAGAACAAGGGGAAATGGCTTTAAGCTGGAAGAGGGCAGGTTTAGATTAGATATTAGGAAGAAGTTCTTCACTGTGAGGGTGGTCAGACACTGGAACAGGTTGCCCAAGGAAGTTGTGGATGCCCTCTCCCTGGAAGTGTTTAAGGCCAGGCTGGATGAGGCTTTGAGCAACCTGGTCTAGTGGGGGGTGTCCCTGGTCATGGCAGGGGGGCTGGAACTAGCTGATGTTTAAGGTCCCTTCCAACCCAAACCATTCTATGATTCTGTGATTCTATGGAGACTGACCCCAAAGTATAGAGACTGCCTTACAGGCCCTACAGGGGATTGAAACAAAGCTCATAGAAGCAGAGAACTGCACAAATACTGAGAAGACAATACAGTTGCCAGAATTATAATGTCACAAAAAAAAATAATTATGTGGAATATTTAAATCTCAGGTATTCAACAATTTCATTATTTATTGCTGGACAATAAATTCACATTGATGCTATAAAGAATAACAAATTGTTATTGCTTATGTAGGATATACAAAACTGCAGAAGTCAGTAGATACACTGGCCATTAGGAAATAGCTGGCCATGGTAACTCTGTGGTCTAGGAAACACTATGTCAGCTTCTACTTCTGTACACGCTTAAATAGATCTGGTTGATATAGGTCAACTAAATTACCATAAAGGCTGATTTATTAGTTGGGAACAAAATATTACCCTATGAAATCTTCATTAAAAAGCATAGAACGGTGACAAATGTTAGTATATTGTTATGTATGACTGTGGTGGTTTGACCCTGGCTGGATGCCAGACACCCACCAAAGCCCACTCTACCACCCTCCTCCTCAGCAAGATGGGGAGACAAGAAAATAAGATGGAACACACAAAAAACAAACTCGTGGGTTGAGACAAAGGCAGTTTAATAGAAGCAAAGCAAAGCTGCGTGTGCAGAAGCAAAAGAACAAAATATTTATTCTCTACTTCCCACCAGCAGGCGATGTTTGGCCACTTCCCGGGAAGCAGGGTTTTCACATGCGTTGCGGTTCCTGGAGGACAAACAGAGTAATGAATGCCCCCCCTCGCCTCCCCTTCCCCTCCATTCTCCTTGCTTTTATTTCTGAGCAGACATCATATGGTGTCTGTCATCATATCTCTTTGGTCAGTTTGGGTCAGTTGTCCTGGCCCCCCCCCCCCCCCCGGGCTAGGGGGGGGGGGGGGGGGGGGGGGGTGTTGGAGAGACAGCCTTGGTGCTGTGCTGGCACTGCTCCAGTAACCAAAACACTGGGGTGTTATCAACACCCCTCGAGCCACTGATACAAAACACAGCACTCTGAGGGCTGCCACGGGGACAATCAATTCCATCCCAGCCAGACCCAATACAATGACCTTATGCATTATTAATTAGGTATCTGACAAATGATTACTGCATGTCTTCTCAATGCCTCTCAGTAAGGTATATTTGGTACATGGCTCAACTAAATGAGGTCCTACCTTTGCTGAATCCCTCAACATTTTCTATGACAAATGCAAAACCCATTAAGACATATACAATTCAATTTAATGTGACAAAAAACAGCCTGAGGAAAAGCATAAATATACTATTTCCATGGTACTTTACACAGTATTCATGAACTGGTTCTCATAACAGCACTTGCTGGTCCTTGTACACAGGTAGACAGATGGATTTTGTAGACTTAGGATAATTTGAAGCACGTCATATGGCATTTTTTTTCTTTTAATTCTGTCAGTTCTATGACAGCAAGAATTATCACCCCAAAACAGCATGTAAGTGTGCTTGACTTTCAGCACATCAAAAGTAAAATATCCAGATGTATTCCTGTGGCATTAATTAACATGGAACTGGAACAACAGGATCAAATCCAGATCAAGAAAATAGGTTATCTGTCTTTCTCAGGTAGGAATTGTTGGAGAGAAAGAGAGGAAGACAGACCAATAAAGTTACAAGCTAAGTTTGCCAATTCACAACTTCAGAAGTTTTATAAGCATTTAAGAACCAATCTATCACAAAAAAAGCAAATGCGGGTGATAACTCACTTTTATGAGTTTGAAATCACCACTGTGAGTGTCTGTCTTACAGGGATCTTTAAAATAAGTTGTAATTTGACCCCTGTCTTCACGCAGTCACTTAACCTTCCTCCCATGTATCACAGGCTTATCAGCAAGCGTTTATTTAGATGCTCTGTGATTTGTGGTCTAACAAAAGGAGAGGAACTGCCTTGCAAAAAGGCTTAGGCTATGGAGAATACCTCTGGGGACCAAATATCAACTCACATACCCTCTAGAAGCAACAAGGATCTGGAAGATGCAGTCTACATCATAGCTGTTCTCAATGTTTATTAAGCAACCACCATAAAACACTGTATTTCACCAGTGTTTAATTGCATCATGCCATTTTTAAGAGGTGATGTTCAGTTATCATAGTTAATGATAAACTGATTATGAAACCATAAACATAATGAATCAGATATTACCAGTATTTCCACAGCATGGATGAAAACGCACATACCTATCAGACAAAACTAAAACAGCAGTAGGTGATAACAAAATGAAAAAAGAAAGCTATTGGCAGTATGAGTTATAAATAAAACAATTTGCAAAACAGTTTGAAGGTATCTGAATTAAGAACATTAAAAATAAGATGTCCAAGTAGAAATGTCACTAAATGTTCTTGAAAACACTGTACACTTTTGCACGTAAAGTTTTCAGTCAAAATCCTCCTCTACAATATTCCGCATATGCTTTGATGCTTTATACTATAACAAGTATATTGTGCTGTGTGAACTATTTAATCATGCTTTACAACCTATGTAAAGCCTGTATGTCAGGAATCCGTGTGCATAACCATTCTGTATTTAAACAAACAGAAAAGCCACTATAGAAAATCTTGCCTTCTTAAACAAAACATGGTTTCAAATCTCATTACTTTTTTCACCCTCCTTTTACAGGATTACAACAACAGCTGCTTGCATGATGGATCTACGCAGATATCCTCTGGATGAACAAAATTGCACACTAGAAATTGAAAGTTGTAAGTTACTGGAGGGAGAGGGTTGCCCAAATGACAGCTGTGGCTTGAAAGACATTCACAGATTAGGTAAAACAGGAGCAAGTTGTTAATATACTGTGTGTCAATGAGCTTGCACACTGAATATATCCAATATATTTCTGTAATACATAAGCTAAAATATGTTTAATCCACAATAGTGGTTCATCTAAGCTTGTAACATGTCTCAAAATCTCTTGTTGAGGAAGAGAAAAGGGTATTTCTTGACGATTAGATCAGAGGTTACAGCAACTGAACACCGTCCATCTTCAGTGCCTAATCACTGCACAACCAGATTTAATTACTTCACCTCAGTGCATTCATCTCTAACATCAAAATTAACATCTGCCCCACATGGTGGTGGCAGGATTGATCAATTGCTCTTACCAAAACACTTGGAGGTTATAAAAGGAAACAACTTGATCCTTCAGCACCAAGGTTAATGAGAGCTTTGTCATTGTCTTTCATGAGCACAGCATCAAGGCATGCACTGTCGAATTTTTATCATTAACATCGTCTCTATATCTTTTATGATGCTAGCCTTTAGAGAAATGCCTATCAAGGTTTTTGAAAATAATTTTTATTCTGTCTCTGGTCAAACCAGCTGCTGCCACTGACCACAGAGCAATGTGTCTAAACAGACTGGTTAAGACTACATGGAGTCCAAGGCAAAATAATGCAGCAGTTTTCTAAGAATTTCCATTTTTCACATTACAATCGTTGTACTGTTAGAGTTAAGCAGTCTTTTTTTGTAATGAAACTGCTCTCTAAAGTATGAAATTCTAGCAAGGATTAACAGATTTCCCCAGATATAGTATTTTGGTTCAGTTTACTGAAGAGAAAAAACAATTTTAGCATTTGAACCACTGCTTTGATGGACAGTTTGAAGAGTTAAATAAATATAGAAACAAGCTGATCCAGGATTAACCAAAATAATGTCCTAAACCCTATGTCATCAACAAAAGCATTGCTTCCTTGTTTGTAGCACATCCCATTTGAGGAACTAAAATTTCTCAGAAGTACGGTTTTCATTCTACAGAAATTCATTATATAAGATTTTGCTGTGGACTGAAAAGATGTTAAATTCCCCAAAACCTCACAGCATCAATTTTCAAAAGTATTCCATTAGTCTTAGATATAACAAACAGAAACATCTCCACAGTGTCAAAACAATGCAATATTAATATATGAAACATTTAGTAGTATTTTAACACAAATATAAAACAAATAAGTCTAAACCAAAGAAGACAAAAGGTGAGGTGGCGATAGTCAGAAAGAAAGCATACAGTCAGTCTAGGGCACTGATGAGAGACAAAATGGGCTCTCAGCCCAGTGTTTATACTTGTTTATAATACTTGATGGCACCAGAAAGATGCCTTATTTAAAGCATTGAAATGGGCATACTTTCAAAATTACTCTACATAATGAAGTATTTTGTTTCTTTGTAAGTGCATAATCAATCAGCCTTAATATAAGTCAGTGGAGGTGCAGCTTTTCATTTAGATTTTAAATCGTTTGGTAAGAAACTTGAAATGTTTCCCCAGGAATTATCTGCTTTTGCTCCATTTCCTGCAATGTCATTTTATAGTGATTTTAGAAATTCTCTGCCAGGCTGATAACAACAAACCTTTTATTCCACCACCAAAAGATTTTCATCAAGTAAACATTCATGAATAAGGAAAATTATTTTTACTAGAGAGCATTGTCTGAACAGAACCTGTTCATTTATTTCTTTAGAGATTCAAAAATGGTGGTTTTTACTTTTAAGATCCTAGTGTTTTGGCATTGCTGGCAGACATCTTGAAAAAAAAGAAGCAGGGAGACAGTGTTGTCAAGGCTCCCTGTGAAGCACCTCAATAGCTGCAGTTCCAAGTCACCGCAATAGCTTATTCTCTGTTCACCATTCAACAGGTACAACAAAGTCTCTGTAAGGACGTGATGGTTATGCATCATATTAAGTCCCATACTGTGGTAAGCTGAGCCATAGTGTGGCAAGTTGAGCCAAGTCCATGTGCATGTAATGAATACTTGTGTTAGACCATCATATATTAATTTTCCCTGTACATATCTTGATTTTCAAAATAAAGTGCATAACACATCTCATCAGTAACTTTTCTACCTGGTCAGCAGAGGAACTTGATATATATACAGTACCACAGCAATCAAAATGAGTGAATTCATACTGAAGTTGCCTTCATACTGAATTCACGCCTGCATTTATTTCCTGGATGATAGTCTATTTGAAGTCTCTAGCCCAATCATGACTAAAGCTGATCAAAGTACATGAGCATTTATCAGCTTGTAGCCCAAAAAAACAAAACCAGGCTGACACTTGGCTGGCTCATACCTCTTTATTCACAAGCTTTCACATACATTAAGCTTTGTAAGGGATTGAATGCTCATTGAGAATAGACTTACTACTACCACTGAGACCTCATCAAGAATCAAAATTAACATCAGAAGGAATAAGCAATTAAAATGCTAACACAATTGAGGATGAGAGAATACCGTGTCATCCACGTGGCCAGTCACATATCCCCAAAAGAAAATTGCTTTTCAGACCTTTTGAACACTTGCTATAAATAATTCATGTCTCCAAATATATATATGTGGATACGTTAATACTTGTTGAGCCAATCCAAAGAAATCAACAAAATCTTTATTCACAATGTGCCAACAGGTCAAAACTGGCAGAATGCATTACTTCTCATGAGTATTTAGATCAGTTCTACTAACAACTAAATAATTTTCCAAACTCACCAACATGCTTACCTGCTACTGAAAGCTCACAGGTAGTAGATGTGTCAGGAGCACTAATGTCTTTGACAATTCTCCCACCTAAAATATAATTTGTAATGCACCACAGCTTTTCTCCTCTGCATCTCTAAAACTCTTGAAAATTATTGATCATACCTGGAAGAAGAGCAGAGTCCTGAAGAGAAGGCTGTTTACTTCTTTCTCAGGCATTTGAGTACAAGTAAGCCAGTTGTCCTGAGTACTCTGCACTCAGTAGTACCCATTAATCCCCTTGAAAGCTACCAGGGGCAGAGTGGAGGCAGTGAATGAAGAGGTGATCACCGTGACCACTGCCTTTCTGTTCATGCTACATGTGTTAGGCATGTGATCTTTTCTTTCATGACAGAACCAGCTTATGAGACTCCCACTCTCAACCTCTCCTTCCAGCTCCTGCATCACATTTCAGTTATTCAGCTTTCTGTTGTGCCAGTATACAAATCTTCATAGAGCTAGGATGAAAATCAAATAGTTAACATTTTCTTGGTTTAAAAAAAATCCCTTTGAAAGAAAGACTTATCCACTTCAATTTTGGGAGAGATAGCAATGAAATAAACCCCAGGGCAGAACTGTTCCTTAAATAAAAGGGCCAGGATGATGGTGTAATCACTAAGCTACCCTGAAACTGCCTGTGTAACAGCCAACAGCATCTCTCACCACTAGACACATACTGTGTACTATGTGCACTGCCAGACCATTTTCAAAGTACTGGAAAGTAGGTTTGTTCATTTTTATACTGTGTACAGTTATATGGTTTAACCCATGTGGCACCAGCTTCCAGAGCAGTACTGTTCATAGAAACCATCACTGAACGATAATTGCTGCTTTGAGATGTGCTCTAAGCTGCCATTGCCACTGACTTTCTTCTGCTGCTGCCTACAATCTTCTTGGCTTCAGCAGGAATGTAGTGACAGTTAACACTGACCTGCTTAATCTGAACTTTGTTTCTTAACAATGTTTTTATCCTTGGTGCTGCCAGTAATCATGCAAGCTTGATGCATGCAGAAAGAAAACATTAAAGAGAGATAGGCACGTAGACAGCAAAAAGACCTGTATGGATGTGTAAATCTATGCCATACTAATAGCCCTAAATCTAGTAGCTCTCAGCGGCACGTAATCTGACATAGAAATAACAAGTTTGATCTTCAGCTGGTAAAAGCTGGCATGGCTCCTTTTTTGTCAATTAAACCACTTCAACTCACACTGAGAATCTTCTCTATCTGGTTTTTTATTAGTTGTTTCAAATGTTTGTTCCAAGTAGATGGCCCTTTCCTCATCTCCACCCTTTAAATTAGATCTGATCAGCAGAAACTCTGATTAGTTAATTTAAGCAGTTAATTTAAATTCAGAAATGAAGATACATCTTTATAACGAGTGTTCAATGCTTGTAGAAAATGCACATGACAAATTGGAATTTAAGCAATAAATAATAAGTCAAAGGTCTGTAGAAGCATGTAAAATATCTATCCTGCATTTAAACAGGACTAGTTATTAAACTGATCACCTCTCTCACGCAGGTGTAAATGTGTGGTTCCCGTGGAGGTGCGTACTTGCAGGTGCAATCACAAGCAGTATGACTCTGAAATAGAAACAGCAAGCAAAAGCCTCACAGTTAAACCAGTGCTGAGACACTACACCATGGCCAAAATGGATCATGTGTTCTTCACACCATTGAAGAGCTCCCCATAAAAAAAATGAACTTATGAGGTTTATGTTCTTCTAATCCTGTTTACAAGGACACTAGGGTTGCTGAGTGGTCCCCTGAACAGCATCCTTTGGAAAGCATGTCAGTTAACAGATTTTTACACTCCATTTCACAAGTGTTACATGCTGCATCATCCTGTCTCGTTGTGTTTGAAGCCATGTCTGCTTCCTCAATTCAGCCTCGCTTATTTACCCAGGGTCAGTCTGTGGCTGGACCGTGCATGGATGTGAGGTCAGAGGGCTGCTGCAAACACTGCCCACCTCCTTCCCCAGCTCCCCCTCAGTGTGAGAGCTGCAGCATCTCCTTCGTCCTGAAAGGGTGTCACGAAGGTGACATCTAAGCAAGTCCTCCCCCTCTCCCAGGATGCTTCCTCACCTCTAAACCAAGCAAGCTAGAGATATTTTCCCCTCCAAAAGCTCAGTGCTCCTCAATGCATCCATAACAGCTGCACAGCTCTGTAGCAGTGCCAGAGCACACTGATACTGCAGCCCACACAACCTGGCTGTCTCTTGAGTTCCCCTGTGTTTTTAGGGGAGACTTAGTCCTACTGCAGAAGGAGCATGTTCCAGAGGAACCAGGCAGTCCCACAGATGAATTGCTCTTAAGCTACTCAAAGAACAGATGAACATAGCACTATCTGTGAACAGAAAGGCAGTGAGTCACTACACCTCACAGAGATGCTGTTGAAATTAGCCAAAGACAATCCCTGAAAATCTAACGTGCTAAGAATTGTTCATGAATAATGTTTACCAGTGAGTAATTTAAGGCACTCCAAAACAATTGTGCTACACAGGAATGGGGAAAGAGCACAAAGAATCAAATGCTGCCCTATTGTCAAACCTGTCCAGCAGCCAGTACAGGGATAATACATGCTTACATTAAGCCAGCAGACTATTTCCATTTAAAAATTACATTTCCAGCTTTCCTGAAGCTGTCTTACAGGACTGCAGAAGCTATGTATGTACAACTGACAACCAGAGAAATGTGCACATTTAGGAGGAGGAGAGCATTTTCGCTACACATGTTCCTTCACACACATTTTCACAGCTTTGCTCAAGCAGTTCACCTTATTCCAAATTCTGCAGTGGCAGATGGAGAGACCATATCAGAGGCTTTACACCTGTTTCAGTGTCTAATACTATGATGGCCAATGGAAACTTCTGTGTATAAAATCAAGGGATTTTATAACTGGAACTCCTTCATCAGCAGAGCTGGGATCTGTAACAATCCATTTCTCACAGATTAGCATATACTGGGACAGAGGAGGCTTAATACTTGGCTGGAGGTTACCCAGACTACTTGGCACGTGAGCTCTGATGGATGTCAGCTTGGCAATTTAAGATGTTAAATCCCCCAGCTGTTAGTTCTGCTGTACCAGGTAGCCTCTGGCAAGGGCTGCAACTGCTGTGGCAGTTCACAACCCAGTGCCTTGGCACAAGCCTGCTGTCCCTGGCAGCATCTGCAGCAAGCTCTAGACAGGCATGGGTGAGATGCAGACACACATCAGCTGATAAAGGAGCAGACAGAAGGAGGAAGAAAACAACCAGGGACAGTAGCATCAAACTGCTGCAGCTAAATCACCGAGGGCTTGTCTATCAGAGACTTCTGGCTGCACACAGCTGCCCCTACTCCAGCATCCTTCATTACAGAGACATGTGCTGACCTCACCGTACCACCTAGTAGATAAGAGGAGATACTGTTATTACCCTAATACTCTTTGTCCCTTTGAAGTTGTTGGTATCACAATCATGGTGTGACCTTGTGGATTAAGCTTGCAACTGGCTTTCACTCAGCGGAAAAAAATGATGTGCTGACAGCACCACTCTGACAATAAATTAATCCCCATTTAGGGTTTCTCTTCCAGCATCCCCCAAACTTAAGTGAAATCTTTTTCACCATCTCAGCAGAGGGAGGGCTAGGCTGCACTCCAATTTGGCTAAGTTATTTACTTACTGGCAAGCTACTATATGTTTTAGAACAGGTCTGAGCAGATTATCAGAACTGTCCCTTTGGTCTCAAAAATCTGTGTCTCTATGACAACTGTAATGCTGCAGCGTGATTCAGGGATCAACACTGCAACACTGAACCATGTGTTAGCCTTGTCAGCAGTACTCTTAGAAACCAAATCACTTGTGTGGGTGAATTGAACAAGCCCACAGAAACCTGAACAGAGTGAGTTGGGGAAAAGAGGAAGATTTATTTAGTCGGCTACAATATAGAAAATGGCAATTCTGCCTTGACTCCGTTGTTTTTATGGCAGTCTCTGCATCATATAGAAATAGACCTAACACTAAATATATGTAATGTTTTGATGGAAGCACAACTAACTTAAAGTGATATTGCAATGAATCAGTAAAATACTCCATTTGAACCTCTACATAGTTTGTTGCCAGAAAAAAATGACAACCGTGTTCATACCTAAACATTCATTATCACCTCTGCTGGCACAGAGTGGTCTGACAGAATGAGATTTGAACAGATTTGTCACAGCTCCCTGCTTGAGGCAAGATTGCATTGATCCAGGGTATGATTGCATTTGAACTACCAAGGATGTAAGAACCTACACCTCAAACAAAAACAGCTATTTTTATTAGAGATGAAAAACCTGTCTTAAATCCAAGCTTTCCCAGACAGCTTTCCTTTGCCTGTCTGCAGACACCAGATATCTAGTAATTTATTAATGCCTGGCAATAAAAAATCACTAATGAATATGACTGTGCTGGTACCTGAGGAAGCAGGAGCTTTGAGCTGCATCCACTCACATCTTTTCCCTAAAGTATCCAAAACCACTAAAAGGGCATCTGGTCTTGTCCTGCTGCTTCTCACCAAGCATATCAAATTGCTTCTACAGAAGGCATAATTTCTCCCTTCCCAAAGGAGCTCATTGCTCAGAGTCTTCTAAAAACCATTTGCAAGGCCCCTTGCCAGTTAAAAAAAAGCTGGAAGGACGCTCAACTTTATGTCTTTTTTAAGAGATTCTATCTTTCCAATCTTTCTAATGAGGGCAGCTCCCACCCCTCACAGTTGCTTAGGTTCTGCCACATCTGTAAATGAAGAGCTTCTCTTACTCACGCTCCTGTCAGACTCTCCCTGCTCCCCCATGAGACCTATCAGACACAAACTCGTGTCCCAGCATGTGTCGCTTCCCACAGGCCCTGCAAACCCTGGGGAAAAATAACTCGTTTTCTCCACTTTGATTTGTCTCTGGTTATTACAGTGTAGCACTGGGAATAAGAGCTCTCTTCTACTTCCAGCCAATTACTTTAACTGCTCTAAAATACATACTCAGCCTTAAATTTCTTTCAAACTCTGTGAACCATGAAGAGAGAGAGTGAGGTATCTGTTCTAAAACTCAGATCGCTCAAACATTGGGGTCTTTCTGAGATGAACTATCTGAATGCAAAAGGCAGAAGAGTTCCTGCCTACCCATCTTGAATCAATCTGCCAGCTGTAATTGTTACGAGGAGCATTTCATCCAATTCACAGCACTCACAATTCGCCAGTGTGCAGGTGGGTCTCCATCCATGCCACCTTCTGTAACTCCCATTGCTGCCTGCTCTATGACATGCACAAAATGCCTTATTTCTCAAGGGCTCTGTGATGGATCGAATGCCACATTCAAGTAACTGGCTCCCACAAACCCTAGCAAAAGAACTTAACACCAGAAAAAAAGAAAAGCATACTTTATCACAGCACACTCATAAAACAAGCAAGACTGCCGTAGGAAACATACCAGCAAGAGCAGGAAAAAGATCAGTGCACACAGGCTGCTGGTGTGATCCCATATACTGCCCATTGGGACAGCAAAGTGACTACTCTCTGGGCAACACATTTTTCAATTTGAAACACACTTTCTTTAACAATTTCTAAAAACATTCAGATAACACACCCTAGGTCACTCCCTACACCCTATGCAGAATACACACACTGAGCTTGTATCCCCGCAAATTCACTCTCAGAAGGATCGCTCATGGAGACTTTGCACACACACAGCAATCTGTAGATCCACGTGAACTTCTGACATAGCTGAAATGCCATCCTTCTGAGCCACAAAGAGCATGCTGGCAGCAAAACAGGAGTGGTTTTAAAGTTACAGCATGAGCATCTACAGCAGCAGATTTAAAGATCACAGGGACAGAAAGACTAGCACTGAGAAGTGGAGCTGAGCATGTTGTTTTTCAGGTACTCTGAGAGGCAAATTCACAAATAGCTTGTTGATATTGAAACTGAGAAATTAGCCAAATAGGACTTTTTTTCACATCAAAATCTGAAATGTATTTTTGGCTGAGTTTAAGTCATTCCTTACTGATCATCTTTTAAGTCAGTCACTAAGCTAAAATAATTCATTCTTCACAGTGCACTACTGTTAAGCCACAATGACTGCTCTGTTTCCACACTTTGGAAAGATTTCTTTCCCCAGAGGACCATAAGCCAGTTATTTTACTTTCATAAAGTATTTTTACACTGTGCACAAATCTAGAATTTACTCAGATGCTGATAGTATAGTCTATATCACTTTTCATTTGTATTTTCAAAAAGATGGATAGCTTGTCTCTGTATGGGTGAATAGAGATTTTAACAGCAAGTAGTTGACGCTCAACCATTTCAGTGCACGAGCACATGACATTAGCCAAGTCACCTATCTGGTATATCTTAAGCATTTTTCTGTTGCACACAGAGGAGTCCAGAGTTATTCTCATCAACTGGTCTTTTCATTTTAGTGCCATCTCAGTAGCCTCAGAGATAGCGAGAGAGGGCCCAGGCTGTCCCCTGGAGACCACAGAGGGCAGGAAAGCTGGGGCAGAGTCTCTTCTCAGCACAGTCTCACCAGGTCTCAGTCCAGGCCAGGGGAACAGCAAAAGGAAAAGCTGGGCTTGCTTTTCAAAAATAAGAGTTCATTTAGAGGAGGGAATGATTTCTCTGGAAACAGCTGTGCTCTTAAATGGGTCTGGTTTTCTGCAGACAGAGCAGCAGGAAAAATAATCTCTGCAGCTGGTCATATCACATCTTTGGAAGAGCTGGCATATTGTGCTTTGAGATAATACAGTTGTCCTAGGATGTTACAGCCATAAGTATAGTTTATGTATTTACTTGTCTTCTGCCAAGGTGTGAATTGCCGTATAAAACAAACAAAACCCAGAACAAATTGGAAGATTCTGGTACTCATGGATTCACTTCAATTTGTGAGAATGAAGCCTTGCCCCAAATGCATCTTGAGAAATTCTCTGTTCAGTGCCTACCCGCTCTGTGTTTTGATCTATACCTATGGCTCCTTCACACTGCAATAATACAAATAAAAAATCACAATACCTCAAGTGCCAACATGAAAAGACTGCTTACTTGATATGGGATAACATTAACATGAAGTAGTTTTATTAAGTGAGCAGTATACTCATTCCAAGTCCTCCAGCCCTCAGGAATCTCCTCTGCAGAACTGAGAACAGAATTGAGTTCATTAGATATAATTCTCAATGCTTCCTCCATTAGCTTTCAGCTACCACTTCTAACAGCTTTATTTATTGATTCATCTTCCTCATAAACTTAAAGCAACAAACATTAAGTGCAAGAGTAGACTGCACAAAGAAACATCACTCCTTATGAGCAAACCACAGTGAGTGTGAAACTTCGAGAAGAAAACATTGAGCATTTCAGTTTTGTTTGAAGAGTTCATTCACAGTGGTATGATTTTTTCACTGAATTTATCTTTTCCAGTGATTGGCAGCCCTCAGTTCATCAGGGCTTCCAAGGAAATAGCAGCACCAAGTTTCCCAGCCTGTCAGCCCAGATGTCCCTGTCCATGCAGGAGCCATCTGTGCAGAGAGGTACACGTTTGTTGCCCTCAGTCTTTCAAATACCTGTTACCATTGATGTCCAAGTCTGGTTTGTACAGGGGACAACTGTCTGTCAGCATGTAGATGGAAACTGAATTAGACAACAATTCATCTCACATGAAACACCCGATGCCAGGATCAGAGCTGCATAGCCATTGTGCTGATGGCCAGGAAAAATAGAAAGGCTGCAAGTTAACTTTAAGTACAGACCTGAGCTAATGAAGCAGCACCTAAAGGTTGCTAGATTGCTACACAGTGTAGCTGTTCCTGCTGGTGAGGTGCAATTTTGGCTAATATTCTCAATGCCTTACTTTTAACTCATAATATATGGCTAATCTCCTCAGCAATCTATCTCCATTCTCATTCATTTATATTCTGTAAGTGCCTATGAACACTAAATTACCTATGGAGAGTTCTTCCTGAGAAAACATAAGGTTATTTAACATATTAGCATTTCTAATCCAAACCACACAGAGCATGACTGTCTTATTTGAATTCACATTTAGGGTCAACGCAACAGAACCTGTAATTCAAATATTTCACACATTTACCACCGGCAAGAATTTGTATCAACAAGATTAGGTGCACAGAAAATTATTCAGCCTTCTTTGACTGTAAGACCTTGGACCTTCTCTCTCTATGGATCACCTGCCCATTCATTAACACCTTGTACTAGTCCACTAATGAGGGTATGCCACATGTCTGCTGCCATAAAAAACTGCAGATCCTAAGCAGACTTTGAACATCAGCCTGTTCCTTGACTTTAACCTATACTTTTAGCCACAAAAATCCCCTATTCATTCTGCAGTGCTTATAGAAGAACATCAGCCATAGCAGTATCATGGACAGCTTAGTGTCCAAGAAGCCATTCATCTCCTCGGTGCAGGATTGTACTCCGTCCTGAACCTGGCCTGTTCATTGCCCAAGGGAACACGCAGCTTCTTAATTCTGATTATTGGTTGGGGCTGTACTGTCATACCAGATTAGTATGGCCTAATGTTTCTCTATACAGATTCTGTAATATGTAACTATTTTAGCAAAATATGCATGCAGCAAAAAGTGTAATACATGCACAATAAATGTGCATTGTAAAATATATTTTCTAGAAAGAGTCAATATTTCATTTTCAAAAGTCAAAATAGTTGGTATTTTTATTTTAAATTAATTTTGTTCAGAAAAGTACATTTTATCTACAAAGCCCAAGTACAGTGGCCTTGTACTTACCTCAGTATTTACCCCTGAAAAATTTAAACACTTAAGTAATTAAAATTTTAAAAGGGTTTTCGCTATCTTGGATAGGGGAACACAATATTGTGGAGAAAAATAAGGTGTACTTGCTTAAGCCATGCCGGCATAAGTAAGAAGCACACCATGTCCTCATTCATCTGCAGTCTGAGTCCTGTTGAAAACAGAGGCCCTGCCTTCAGGTTTTGGCCTGACACAATGGAGCACAAACCAGATGGACCTGGATTTCAAATGTCTTTTTCACCGAGTACAACAGCTGTATCTAAAATTGGGGGTGTCTGCCTGGCAACAAAACGGGAGCACTTAGAAGTAGATCTTAATTAGTCAAATGAAATAAGTGCTCAAGGGCAAGATGTGTTTAGAATATGAGCAAACAAAACTATGTACCATGCAATATTGACTGAACTAAATTAATTGAACACTAAGCAGCTGGACCTCTGTTGCTAATGTTTACATAATGTGCTTATAAATAGTGTTGTTCTCTTTTTAATTTGTAAAGCAACTTAAGTAAAAAAAAAACTTCCATGATTATGGCTCAGGCTGAGATAGCCATGTATGGTACAGCGCTTCTAGATGGGAAAGAAGGAGGAGGAAACTGAAGGTCAAAAAGCGTGATTTGCATTGGGCTAATAAACTCTACATAAAATGTGCTCCTGCAAGGAGATCACCTTAGTCTGGTTCAAGTGAGGGTGTGGAGGTCCCCTGAGTTAGCAAAAGAGGTGAGGGACTGCAACACCAGGCTTCCAGGAGAGGTCAGGTCTCTCTCAACATGCCAAGGTCTTTCATCCCAAGTCAGGCACTCCCAGCCTGTGCTGTCAGGATCGGAGTAGAAATAATGTCCAGTCTGCATTTTGGTGCTCCCAGAGATGGACTTTTTTCCCTCCACATCAAACTAGGGGGGAATGAAAGATAGAAGATAAAGAGGAAAAAAGAAACCAAGCAAACATCACCAGAAAAGGTGAGGAGGTTTAGTTCAACTTTCTGCAGATTGAGATACAGCTGGTATCCAGTATAAGTGTCCATTCAAAAGGAGAAGAAGAAAGGGAGAAGGAGAAAGCTCAAAACACATTGAGGAAAAAGGCATCCTAGAACAAACACAAGAAAGGAAGACTGGGATTTCTGACACTTGTACCTGGAGAGAAACAAACTTTCTCTTCCCAGTTCCAAACTTTCAAGGAGAGTCTGGTAGCAGTAGCAAGTGAACGTGGATGCAAGGCAAGGAAACTGTGGGAGTTAATCTCCTCATGCATAGCTTTAGCTTCTGTCTTGATTGCTGCTGACTGGCCTTTAGACAAGAACACGATGGGGTGACATCAGAACTTTGCTGGTTTCAGACCTACAGGAGGAGAGGATTCAGGCAAAGGAGTAAGAAACATGGGAACAGTTGAACAAACAGATCCTTAGCAGTTGTAACTACCAAAGGAGCTAAAGTTTCATTTTAAAACTCCACACTTCAGAGCCACTCAAACTAGATTATACGATGAGAAACTAGCTAAAAGTCTATAGAAACTGAGGTATAATGACTGTACTTCCCAGGGCTGATCTGCAAATAGCAATTGTACATTAAATGTACAATTATACAAATATCTAGTCTGCACAAGTGGACACTCATCAGGAGTGCACACTTGCTTTGTTAAAAAAGTTAAAAGGCACTATCATTGCTGCTAATTTTGAGACAACAGGACATCAAAATGTCTCAAGTCCAAAGTTAAATCACTGGCACTGCTCACTAAATATAAATATCACTGCATATAAGAGACCTCTGAACTTTCAGTGACATTTTGGCCACTGAGCTACTATGGGCAGGTTGCTTAGTACTTCACAAAATGTGTGGGCATGAACAGAAGTTTTCTAATCACAATTTAATTTACATGAATTACACAAAGATGTGCAGAGTCAGAGGCTCTCAACATCAGGCAAAAAATCATCACTCCCATGATGAAGTAAAAATATGAGTTGTAAAGGTGAAACACATGAAACGGGCAAATCAGGCTGCAGTGGAACATGTCAGACCCTTAACTGCTGTACTGTCTCAGATCAAACGTCTATCTCGCCTATCATCTTGTCTCTGACAGCGGCCAGCAGCACATGTCTATGAAGCTAGACCAGAGCATAGGATATACGTGCTGATATTTCCCCAGTAAACTCCTTCAGTAATTGTTCTGCACTTTGCTACCTCAAGTCAGAAATAGCATCATTGTGTTTAATAATCTGGATAGATTTTTATTCTGCGAATATGTGATAGCTTCTGAACAACCATAAACTTCTGACACTTACGTCACCTTGTGCAATGAGTGCTGCAGTTTATCTGTACGTTGTATTTACCTTTATTTCTTCTAAACTAGCCATTAGACATACAATTTGTTGCTTTCTTGGTCTGCAAACATGAGGGATTATGAATACTCATGTCGTGTTCAAGTTCACCATGCTAATTTAGGATCTTCCAGACTTTTGTCATATCATTCCCTTAGCCACCTTACTTTCAGCCTGAAGAATCGTGACTCAGGTAGTCCTTCCTTCAATGGAAGCAAGTTCATTAATCATATCAGTGGCCCTTCTTTGTAGCCAACTTAGTACAGTTATTTTTGGGAAAGAAAGAAAACTGCATATAATAGTCAAGAAGCAGCACAACATGAATTAGAAAGCATATGAAAATGCAAACATTTTGCATTTGTTCTCCTTTCCTAATAATTCCTTGGGTGTTTGGTTGTTTGGTTTTGGTCTGGGGGGGGGGTTTGTTTTGTTGTTGTTTTTTTAATAACTAATGAGAATGAAACTCTTACTAGTGAACAGAGGAAAAAAAAAAAAAAAAGAATACCAATATGCCTTATAAGAGTTACTCTTGCATATGAAAGCCATACTAGATAAAACATATTAATGTGTATTTCTGATTGTGTAGTGCACTATATTTATTTTGGGCTCAGTAGGTCCTTTGACATCACTGGCACAACCCAGTAGAAGGGGACAAATAAACCAGTAAGGCATTTTCAATACAAGTCTGACTACTTATCCAGAAACCTTCCACGTTTCCATCTATTGAGACCACAGTGATACTGAGAAGTCCTGCTGTGTTAGTCATTAAAGAGATATTAAGCAAAACCAAACAATTCCTCTCCCTAAGGACTTTCAGCCTTGTATCAAGTCTCACTGGCAAATGAGATTTAAAAAGTTAGAGAGGCAAAAAATAACAATAACATTTATTTTCTGCTTCTAATAGATAGGAAGTGATGTCTTCAACTGGGATGGAACAGATTGCCCCATATGTTAAATTTATTTTTATTTGAGAAACCTTCTTAAATAACTGACAATTTGTAGTACTCCATCAGCCTAACCAAGTTTTCATTTAGGTCAGTATTGCTTAGGCTAAATTCTGACTCATATCCCCAGTTACAGTTGCCATCTGCCTATAGAAAGTATTTCTCAGTGAAAAAAAAAAAAAGTCACAAACACCCACTCTAACACAGGTGGTAGGGAGCCTGAAAAACAATTCTATCACCTTAACCTTAATGTTAACTAGTGACATTGCTTTCTGAAAAACATCTGCAGATTTGCATTATCCTGTTCACGTGTTGGGTGTAAGTTGAAGCAGCACAATAAATTTACCACTGTACGGACTACATCAGTGGTGTGAGGAAGAAATGCTTTATCTTCTTGTTTAAGTACAGTCACAGGAATAATAACTGAGTGAAACAAGAAAAACAATACTGCAAGAACACAATCAGCAATGAAAACTAAGTTGTTAGGAGAGAGATGATCCAGTAGTGATGGAAGAGGGTTGGGTTCCAGCCTCATGTGCTTACACAAAGCCAAGTGATTTGGGGCATTCTTTTGAAATGTCCTATTTAGACTCAGATCCCTAAGGCAGAGACCCTGTTACTGGGTGTTTTGGAGCTGCCTGCCCTGGAGAATCAGATGGAAAATGGGACATCTCTGTGGAATTGGTAATAACAGTAGAACCATGACTTTTTTGTTAAGTTAATGTAATACAGATCTTTATTTATCCCAGAGGTATTTTAGATGGCAAGGGCTGCAATGGAGAATAAAACAGCCTGGTGTCATTAACATCTAATACACTGTTAATCTCAGCCATATCACAATGTCAGCAACATTTCTAATTTTTTTTTTTTTTTCTCTGTGAACTGCGAGATTTATACATAACCTATTTCTTGCTGTGCTTGAACCTAGTTACTTTTTAGGTAACTGCAGTACTTCTGCCTCAGTGTTCTCACTTCAGCTCTTGGTCTAAAAGCAAAAAAAAAGAGACAGAGGTGTTGGCACATCAAGGACTGGACTATCATTTCGAGACATTTTTTTCTAGGAAGCAGAAATTTAGTATCTTGAGCTGGGCAACTAAACATATTTTAATGGTTTAGAAGCTGGAAAAGAATCTAACAAGCAAAGAAAGGTTTAAATTGATCAAATAATTTTCATGGGAGCTTTATTAATTACAAAAATCCTTAGCAATCACTTATTATTTGGGTCAACAAAAACACACACAGAAATCCTAGGGAACCTGTTTGATTACGTAGGGTGGGCAGCTGGGGCTGTCAGCCCAGAAACCAGGCCGTGTTTGCTCCAGAAGCGTTGAGCAAACAAACGTGTTTGGATCCCAGCACATGAACTCCAGCCATCAAACGCAGTCGCTGACATTAAGGGACTCGGCGCAGATCTCCACCCCAACACCCGGCTCTCCTCTAACGCACACTAATTGCTGTCCCGGCCAAATTCGGCAACGGGCGCAACCCCTTCGGGATGGCACGTTTCGGGCCCAGCGCGCCAGGCTCCCCTCGGGCCGGGGCTCGAAGGAGAACGGCGGGCAGCGGCGTGGGGGCGGCG
>NW_010286752.1:0-2523 GCF_000700745.2 Antrostomus carolinensis
CAATTCCCGGTCAGGGAACCGACCATACTAGATCAATCCCAGTAATAAGAATCTCACCACCACTGAATAATACCACCAAAACTCCCTCTCACCATGTTCCTGATTTTGGTAAGACCCCAAGAAATTTTAGTAAGACTCCAGGAAATGAGGAAAGAAATCCTTTGTGGAAAGTAATGCAGGCAGCATACCAAACGCTCAATCAAACAAATCCTAATGTCACAGCATCTTGGTGGTTATGCTATGACATAAGGCCTCCGTTTTAGGAAGGGATTGCTGTAGCTGCCCCTTATAACATCTCTAGTGAAAACAATCCCCCTCAATGTAAATGGAATGAAAGCAAAACGGGGATTACCTTACAACATGTTAGAGGACAAGGCCTATGTATCGGAACGGTGCCGAAGTCCAAACAGAGTTTGTGTAGTCGAACGGAAAAAAATAAAAACAACTGTAAAATGGGTCCTGCCAAGCCCAGGAGCATGGTGGGTATGTTTGAAGACAGGATTAACCCCGTGTTTGTCCACTGCAGTTCCCACTAGGAATTCTGATTTTTGTGTCCAAATAACTGTGGTACCAAGAATCCTCTTCCACAGTGAAGAGGACATGTATATCCATTGGGGTCGTTCAAAACACAGAATTAAGACAAGAGAACCAATAACTGCTATTACAATAGCTGCTTTATTAGGGCTGGGAGCTACCGGGGCAGCGACTGGAATAACCTCAACTGTACAACAGCAACAAGGACTAAAATCCTTGCGGGCAGCAGTGGACAAGGACTTGGCACAGATAGAAAAATCGATATCCCATCTCGAAAAGTCCCTAACCTCCCTCTCTGAAGTTGTATTGCAGAACAGAAGAGGGATGGATTTATTATTTCTACAACAAGGGGGACTATGTGCTGCCTTAGGGGAAGAATGTTGTTTCTATGCGGATCATACTGGAGTGGTAAGGGATTCGTTAGCTAAGGTCCGAGAAGGATTGCAAAAAAGAAAACGAGAGCGTGAATCTCAACAGACCTGGTATGAAACTTGGTTTAATCAGTCGCCTTGGTTAACCACTCTAATATCTACCTTAGCTGGACCTTTGATAATGTTACTACTAGTATTAACCTGTGGGCCCTGTGTCGCTAATAAATTTGTAACTTTTGTCAAGAGCCGAGTCGAAAAGGTACAACTCTTGGTAATCCAACAGTCTGACACTGAAACCAACAGTCTAGTTTGATCAGCAAATTAATGATAAACAGAAAAGGGGGGAATTGTAATAAGTATGTAAGGGTAAATTTGCTAATCAAATTATTAAAATTGCTAATTCTTTTAAGCAAGTCAGACTTTTTAGTCACGAAATATGCAGCACAACGCAAGAAAAGAAGCTGGGTGTGTGTCCAGAGAAGCTGGGTGTGTGTCTGAAGATACTGGGTGGGTGCGGGTCCAAAGAACCGACACAACACGCTCCGCACATCCGCATGTTCCAGGGGCACCAGTTGTTCGTGACAGATAACCAACCGCCACCATCACCCCCACCTGAAAATGGGGAATAAAAAGGACTGCTTAACTTACACAATTTGCAAGCCGTTGGTGGAGCGGAGACTCCCCGGCCGCTCAGCGCTGTTTTTGCTCACCCATATCTTAATAAATTACATTTTAAATTTATAACTGGACTCTGTGTCTAAATTGACTATTACAGACTGTATTTTCTGTCTGCTTAGATGCCACTGCAGATCCTCAGAATTTAATTTTTCCCATGTAGCATGTTGAGAGCAGAATTGGAACTGCATCTACACATTCATTTTGCAACTTAGAGATTATGAAAGATCCTTGTCTAGAATCGAACAGAGACAGAACTACTAAGGCAGATTTCAGAAAGTGGTGTGAGCATATGAAATAATAGGTTTTTAGCATGTGTTTTAAAACTGTTACAGCTTTGCAATTTTGAAATCCAAACACATTTTCTCAATGATCTAGAATCACCATTCATACTTGTGTGAAAAAATGACTTCCAGCAATCTTTAAACATTGTAACTGCACTAGAGAAGTAATCTTACATGTTCAGTATCTCAATAAGAAAGGCATGATACTGGATCCACTAGCTGTAATACCAAAGACTCTTGTTCTCACAAGATCTTACAGAAGCATCACAGGCTGACACGAGTGTTCCCCCCGCCCCGTTAGCAGGAATTCCTCTGCCGCAGTCGCCGTGACACCAACAGGGCCCTCCCCGCAGCCTCGCCGTCGAGAGCCTGGCAGGCCCGCAGCCCGCTTGTGCCCGCGGCGTACCGCCGGGGCGGAGCCTGGCGCCGCACCGACTCGCCCCCAGGCCGCACCTCCTCCCCGGTGCCGGTGCCCCGCCCGCGGTGCTCACCAACAGCGGGACCCCGAAGGTCATCGTGCGGCTCCTCCACACCTTCCGGAGCCTCTCCATCCCACTCCCTCCCCAGAGGCCCGAGGCAGCGCCCCCCCCCCTCCAGCCCGGCCTCGGCGCTTCCGGCGGGACGGGGGGTCGTTCGCCACAGCGGCCCCCTCCGGCGCG
>NW_010286752.1:2869-11403 GCF_000700745.2 Antrostomus carolinensis
CTGCCAGCCGGTACAGTGAAAGAGTAAACCCTGAAAAAGTTAGAAACTAAAAGACTTGTAGATCCCTTAAGTTGCTTAAACGTCACCTGGCTGTTGTAGCAACCTTTGAATAAAACTGCTGATAACCATGGAATGAGGTATGTACATACGTTAACAAGCTTGGAATGAAATTCCTCACAAATTGCTGATAACCTTAGGACCTTTTGCAAATATTAAGTGCTTAAGCCTGAGGAAGGACCAAACATTCTTCAAGAAATGCTGTCCCAAGCATGTAAAAGAGACACCACTGTGCAGAATCAAAGAGGAATTCAATCCAGCTATTGAAGACCACCGACTCATTTTACTGCAAGCTGAAGGACATTTACGTATGATGGGAAATGTTTTGTGGAAGATCAATGAATATACATGTATGAGGTCAATATAACGTGTGCTGAAACAAAGATGGACACACACACCTGGGGGAGCGATTTCTGTGTGTGTCCAGCGCTGCCATAAAGAATACCTGCTTTCTAAAACTCCAAAATGAGTCTTAGAGAGTTTCTCTGACCGGCTTTCTTGGTATCATATGGCATGTGGAATGAAATCTCCACACCCATTATTTCTGCTGGAACCTTTTTTGTGCAAACATTCTATTTTTGTTAGGTGTTTGTACCACACCTAACACAGTGGCATTCCTATTTTTTGTTATTATGGCTGCTACACATTATGCTCTTATTCTTACTGTTGGTTACTTTTGGTACCTGTGAATACCCATTCACTAATATCACAAAACATTGTATGAGTATACTGTATTATTCTTATAAGGTAATTACACCTATGAGTGGCAGTTCAGTTTGTCTATATGCCAGGACTGAAAATTCAAAGTTAGTCACTACAGCATAGTCCCCAACAGTGACATGAAAGCACCATCCACAAAACTGCAGTAAGCCAGGCCTGACCCTGAATTATCCTACTAAGATAAAATTCTCTTTGGCTGTATATGGGGAAGAGGAAGAGGAGTTCATCTTCAGTAAGATCACCTCCGAAGTCACAGAAATGAGAAAACAACAAAAGACTACAGAGAAGAAGACTCTCAAGATAACCCTAAGGCTGGTGAGGAGCTCAGTGCTGCCATGTGGCCAGGTGGTTTGCCACATGAAGCCCCTCAGGAGAAGTTCCCTTCAAGAACCTCAAAGGTGAAAGAAAGAACATGTTTCCCCAGACAAGTTGATTCCAGCAGACAGAGGAAAAGCCTGCAGCAAATGGTTTGGGAAGAAATGAAGGCTCATGCTGTGCATAATGAAGAAAAATCTATGTGACCATCAGTAGGAGCCACAGGATTCCCAGCAGCCAAGAGAGTGCTATTCCACCTCTCAGCAAGGCGAGGATTGCCTTTTCTTGCTTGAGGAGCTCTAGGTACTGCAGTCTGGAGCCTAGAGAAGATTCAGCACTGCATATAACTACTTTGTAAGGACTTCCAGCAACAGAGATGTATTTCAGATATGTAGGGTTACTAGCCTCACTGAACATACCTATCTGTTTTGTGTTGAACGTTTACAGATTCAAGTGAGAGGACGTGACTCGGATTCCCAATGTTTCTGTGTTCTGAACTTCCTTTTGTGCTTCTGTGGGGTATTTGGTAAAAGGACTTGGCTTGGGTAAATTGGACCTCAAAGGCAAAAATCTGCCACTTGCAAAATCAGTCAAATGATGACTAGTTCAAATGACTGACTAGTTAACTTGCAAAATCAGTCAAATGATGACTAGTTCAAATGACTGACTAGTTAACTGAAACTCAGAGCTAGAGATTTCACCTCCCCTACACATCAGTGTATTGGGTCTGGCTGGCATGGAGTTGATTTTCCCCGTAGCAGCCCTCAGAGGCTGTGTTTTGTATTAGTGGCTTGAGGGGTGTCGATAACTCACCAGTGTTTTGGTTACTGGTCAGCAGTGCTAGCACAGCACCAAGGCTGGCTCTCCAATATTTCTTCCCAGTAGGCTGGGGATGGGGAAGGTCTTGGTAGGGGACACAGCCAGGACAGCTGACCCAAAATGACCAAAGGGATATTCCATACCATATGACTTCTGCTCAGAAATAAAAGAGGATGGAGGGAGAAGGGGGGGCATTCGTTACTTCTGTTTGTCCTCCGGCAACCGCAACACGTATGAAAACTCTGCTTCCCGGGAAGTGGGCAAACATCACCTGCTGATGGGAAGTAGAGAATAAATATTTTGTTCTTTTGCTTCTGCACGCGCAGCTTTGCTTTGCTTCTGTTAAACTGCCTTTGTCTTGACCCGCGAGTTTGGGTTTTTTTTGTGTTCCATCTTATTTTCTCCCCTCCCCATCTTGCTGAGGAGGAGAGTGATAAAGTGGGCTTTGGTGGGCATCTGGCATCCAGCCAGGATCAACCCACCACAATCAGAAAAGCCAGGCTGCAGTACTGAGGTCAGGGACATTTCAGGAAAGCAAGTGGCACAGAGAGACTAAGAGCTTCTGCAGCTTACACCTGGGATACCTTGGCAGGGTAGAAGGGAGAGCAGGGCTGAAATAGCAGGAAACAGTGCCATTGAGGATCGGTAAGCATGGAGGGCAGCACTGGAGAGAAACATAAACTGCCTCTGCTATCTCCAGTGAGAGCTGAAGGCTGTGTTAGTATTCACCCAGTGGACGGCCAGAACTTCGCCAACGTAATCTTTACTTGCAACACCAGACAAGCCAGCTCAACACTGTTAAGGTGCACATGCAGTTCCCACTAGCTTTTTTAGGTGAACATGCATCTTTACTGAGGGTCACCTTCTGTAATTTTGAACTTTCTATCAAAACTCATTGATTAAAGCACTTATGAAGGCCTGGCCCCTAGCCATGTCTTTCATTCTGTAGCCTGCTTTTCTAAGGAAAGAAGATTGCCGTGATCATGCTGTCTGTTTTCCTGCATTGTTGTTACCCCTTATCCCAATCACACTGGACCCCAAAAAACTTGTATAACCTTTCCAAAACAAAGCTGGCTACAACAACACAAACAAACAGTCTGAGATTTAGAGCCATTAGTCATTCATTCTTGCTAGTAATTAAATGTGCCATGCTGTCCACTCAAACACGTCTCAGCTACAGCCACATGCACAATGGTGGAGTGCTGATGTGTTAGAGATAAGAGCACCATGTTTTCACATATTGCTGTACACAAAAGCTCTGCCATGCTCTGGTAGCCTGTGGCAATGGCAGAGCAGAGCTGGGAGAGTGAAAGCTCCTTTTTTAAATGCTTCTTGAGTCACTACACAGCCTTTCCACAACCCAAATAATTGCCCAATGGCAAGCACAGCAGGAACAGAGTAGAACAGGACACCTGCTGCCTCAACACAAAGAGTAATTTAAAACCATTTGGAAGATGAAACACTGATGATTACTACCTTTGGTCTTCTCCATTAATCACATCAAGGAATTGTTGGAGGTACTTTACCTAGGTTTTCTGAACACGTCAATAAGCCACCACATATATACAAATTAAAATGAGAAGAAAGTCAAGCACATATAAGATAAAATAACATTATTGCAATTCAGTGGCCACTAACCTGTTCTGGGAGCCTTTCCAGCCAGGAGACAAATAAACAGAACTGAAGAATAAAAAAACAACATAGAAGGAGATCATTGCTTCTTGATTACCTCAATAACACAACGGTAACAAGGGCCTGAATTCCAGAAATGCAAAATCTTACCTGGGAACAATGACAGCAAGAGAACAGTTCTATGTTCATCTCTGCACTGTGCAGAGACCAGGATGAACTCATCACAGAGCACAGGCTCAGTGCTGGGAGACCAGCTCATTCAGAGCCTCTGAAAGCACAACTATCCATTTCCAAACTTTGTAAGCATTTGAGAGATGTGAACCTCAAATCACAGACTCAAACTCAAGCCTGATTAAAAATTAAAAAAAAAAATCTCCTGAAATTAAGAGGTTGCTATTATAGTTATAGATGTGCTGAGAAGAGAGGTCATTACTTATCTCTTTCCTCTCACCCTAACTTTCCCTAGAAGCAGTTTGTCTTGTAACTCAAATATTCCAGCATTAGGCTAGCCTCACCTTCAGTCTTACTGTCTCACCTGAGTACTATTGGCTCTCTGTTAGATAAATAACCCATAGCTGCTGATGCTCATGTGCAGAGTTGGTGCTCTCCCATTCCAACTTTTAAAAGGACACTAAAAGTCCTGGCAGGAGGAAGGGGGGTTAAGAGTTTGTGTCTGTACCATGGGTTGCTCTTGTCAAGATTCGTAAGGTGATCTTTTGTTTTCATTGGTAACTCTTGGTATCTAAAATTTCCCCATTATGTTATGCTCTAAAACAGCAACAGAAAGCAAATATGAAACTAAATATTATATAATTTATATAATAACAACAATAACTTTGTAATATTTGGAAGGATAAGAAAAGTGCCTAAACCAAACATGCTGTGCCAGAGATAAACAGTAAATTAGACTTTTAAAATGTCTTCATGTTTAATAATCTAAAATGCTGTTAAATTACAGAGGTATAGCTATCATCAATACATGTTTTATTTCCAGAGTGTCCCTTTGTTCTTGTAATTGTTGGTCAGTCACCTTGAACAGAGAGGGATGGGGAGAAACATTTTTTAAGATTATAATATATTCTGGTTTTGATTTACAGCAGAGGTTTGATGCCTTCTTGATGTGACCCCTGCTTTCACAAGCAGATAGACAAACATAAAAATAGATAAATAAACATATGGGGTTTTATGACATTGACAGCTCATCCCAAGTTTTGTTCACTGTACTTCAAGCACATAATTCATGTCCCCAAGGAGGCTGAATGCAGCTTTCTTGTCTGGATTACAATACAGCCAGTTATGTGTTTTACTTTGTGAAATACTATGAGAGGGTTTTCCATGTAAAACATGCTTCTGGACCCCTGGTCTTCCCCTAGATGTGTACATGATGCTTTATCTGGAGCTCAGGTGCAGAGTAGAAACACGAGGGTGATGGCTAGCTGGCTTTTGTCACATCAGGAAGTAGGTGTTTCTGACTGCAGTTTTCCTGGCCTAGGCTAAAGTTCTGGGAAAGCCTCTTCTCACTTTCCTCCAGAGAAGGACCTAAAAGAGATTTTAAAATTTGCTGCACATAATGTGCTGCTGGTTATTGGCAGGCACCCTGGGAACTTCACACAAATGGAGCTTGCACTGCTGGTTTAGGCCGCCATGAGCATGACAACAGGGGAATAGAGAGTGCAACAGTACATTGTGTAACATTGTTTCTGGGCAGCGGGATGGAGAATGGGATGAACATCTTATTAAAGACCCCTGGACAAGCCAGGGTAATCAAGACTGGTGCTGGATTGGATACCAGGAGCTGCAGAATTGCTCACAATGCAGTACTGGCTGTGAATAGCCAAGGTTAATAAGGAACATTATAAGGAACTTTAGTGCAGCACAGAACTTGCAGCACATTGCTCAGAGGATGAAAATGAGAGGCATGTTGTAAAGGTTTTTTGGCCAAACATGCGTCGCTTCAGGAGGTGGTGGAGTGGAACCATCCTGTGAGTTATATTTCCATCCAACAGATCTGTTCAAAGCCTCCTGCTTCACTAAGAGCATGCACATGTAAAAAACCATGCTCTGGTGCAGTCTGTGCAGACACAATGTATGCTATAGCCAAGACCTTCAGCCCTGAAAGCACACAATTCTGTATACCTGAGCTAAAGAAACAGCTGGTTGGACTTAGCATGCTATTGCAACCAATAAAAGGAAACAACCACCCATCTTAAGGGCTTGTAGTTCTTCTGTAGAGGGTGGAAGTCCTGACTTGGTAGTAGCTGTTGAGAACAGCATTTCTAAAATGGCAGCTCCCTCTCAACACTGTGTCTGATCCATTTTCATCCTCCTTTGTGCAGCCAAGAGGAGTTGCAAGGGAGAGAGGGGGTCTGGATTTCCCCTTTGAGTCTCTCCTACATCTTCTAACTAGAACTCCTAGTGAGGTAATTGAGTGGAAGAGTTGGTGTACCTGTCCTTTCCTCCCCCTCTGCTTTCTTGTAAGCTGTCAGAATAAACATAAATACGTCCAAGGACCAGATTCTTGTCAGGATCCTGCCTGGACAGGCCAGTGAGACAGCTGTGCCCACTTTTCTTGCCACTGAAATAGTGCACACAGCAGAAGGCACCATGGTGGCCCATGCATGGGAAGGGTCATCCATGCTTTCCTGATGTGGCCCTAGGTTTCCCCCTCCACCTCCAAAAAGGGAGGAGAAGGAAACAGGCTAACAGGTTTGCCACTTATTTCTACCTTCTTGGGGTGGCTCGAAAATAGGCTGGGGAAGGATGGCTCAGGAGCCACGTTTTAGGTCTGTGAATGCAGGAAGAAAACATGAAGGAAATACTGATCTTCCCAATATATTCTGTCTCCTCCTCCTCCTGCTCCAGAGGGCCATTCCCACAAAGACAGCCAGCAAATGCCAGCTAGGAGAGAGATTCCTCAGGGAATCTGGGGAAAAAGAGGAAATGAGAAACACTGCCTAGAAGTAGGGGAACTGGGAGGGGTCTGTGCCAAAAAGCACCAATATGGTCAACAGTCATCTCTGCACCTATTTAGTAGCTGCCTCTAAGCACTAGCCCTATCCTCTTTTTGACCCCAAAGAAAAGCCATGGTAACACATTCATTTTCTAGGTTCTTTGTTATAATTTTCAAGAGCAGGACAGTCATTCGAGCTCTTAAATTTGAGCACTGAAAACTGGTGGTTTAGAACAGCAGCACCTTTCATTTGTCCTTCACATGAGTTAGAAACCTGATAATTACAAAAGGGATGGGGCTGAGTAGATCTTGTTGCTGGTCTAAAAGATGAGAAAGTTGAGTTCTGGCTCCGCTTCCTTCACTGGGTGTGAGCAGGAAATGTGCCATAGGGAAATGGCAACCCCAGCCAAAACAAAGAGGGCTTCTGGGCTCATGTGAGTAGGGGAAGAGATAAAAAGATAAAACAGTTCCAAAGAAGGAACATCACAGCATGGTGTCCCTCTGCCCATAGACATGCTCTCACACTTGAGAGAACCAGCAGTTATTAATGGATTGAGGAATGTGGGTGCCCTGGAAGGATAATTCTGTTTAGTCATCACACTTCTCAGCTCAGTGTTGGGGTTCACAGTCATTTTGCCAAGCAACTGTAGTGGCAGCCCCTGGAAAAGGGACTGAAGCTTCATCTCCTTAGTAGAAACGTCCTTCCCTCCCCTGTGTTGTCCAGTGAAGAAGAGAAGAGAAAAACAAAGGTATGCTAAAGGGTGTGAGAAAGAAATAGTAAAAGAGAGAGGGGGATGTTATTTGAGGGCATACTGGGCACAGTTTAGACCCGGGTATGTCTGCAGGTTCGCGAGGTGCCTGAGGCTGAGGGGGCTGTGGAGGTAGAGGGGGACTCCTCATCCGTTGTTTCCCCCTGCTCCTCCTTGTGGAGGCCAAGGCTGATGTGGCTCTGCAGGGCTGCTGGTGTCAGCCACTCCTTGGGGAGGCAGCTCTGGAGGAAGGGGATGCATGAGCTGAAGTAGGCCAGGCGGTTCACCCACCGAGGGATCTCTTTCCCACATAGGATCTGTGGAGCAAACCAAAAAGGAGCATGGTTAATAGTACCAAAACACATATGTGGTGGCAATGTCATCCCTGTCTGCACCACCACCTCAGCAGGGTGAATTCCCTGTTTCTCAAAAGAGAGCTGTTTGAAATGTAGGGACCATCTTCTGCAGTCAGAAGCAGCTATAAGTGCAAATGCTACACAACTGCTTGACACACACAGAGCGCCCTTGTCAGCATCATAGGAGGGGCCAGTGAAAAAAGTTCATGGCCCTCAATGTCTTTGGCCACTCTGATCTCTAGGTGGTCCATGGGTCAAAGGACAGGCCTGCTGGTGCCTCTCAACCAAACAATGGCACTCATTTTCCAAGTAGCTCACCAATTTTGGGAAAAGGTTTAGGCTGTTCCTGGCCATACCTTGAAGAGCCCAAAAGCTGAGGCTGTCTAGGTGGATGGAGATGCCAGAGAAGCTATTCTTCCTGCTTGCTTTTCTTCCTCAGGCTGACACATCGGGTCAGTCAAGTTACAGTATCTGGGGGTCCTTTTCCTATTCTAGCACGTCACCCTTTAATTTCTCCTCTTACTGTATTCCCTAAATGTGGGAAAGAAAGCAACAAACAGAAAAATACTAGCTTCTCACTAGGCCTGTGTTTCATCATAGATGCTCCTGGTACTGATTTGGGCTACACTGCTAGCACAGGTATTATTTTACAAGATCATCTCATATTCAGCACAATGAAACAACTCACTGAGTGCAGCAGACCCTTTCTTCTGTAGCATTTGATCATGCATACATGCAGGTGCCATATTTTAGTAGTTCTGTCTGGCATAGGCCACATATGGAAAATTTCCTTTTATATTTCACCATTTCCCTGAACAGACACAGAAGAGGTACCTGATCAGCTGGGGCACCTCAAGAACCTGTCTTTAGTAAATATACTGCCTGCATGGTCCTACACCAGTATACTGAAGAGTCTGAAGTCTGTGGCAGGGGGAG
>NW_010286752.1:11422-18745 GCF_000700745.2 Antrostomus carolinensis
GCCTCTTAGTGCTATCTCCCATGGAGCAAGACAGGCAGGGAGGAAACTTCACCCCGCAGACCTCGTTCCACAATTTACGTGGATTAGTGGTTCCAGGGTTGTCCATACTGCACCTTCTGTCAATACGAAGTTTCTTTGCTCTTCCTCTGACCCTCTTCCTGTCTAAAACTACACTTAATGTAATACTAATTACTGCAAGAACTAAGAGGGTGTTTGTCTGCAATCCACCACGGACATTATTTGGTGAGATGTCTGTTATTGACAATGGAAATGCAGGGCTTAGAGGTTTCAAGATATTTTTGGGGAGCACCACTGGAGCAGTTGCTAGAGGATGGGCTGTGCTGCATTATAGTTGTTATGGTTGATGACCAGCTAGTACTTCATGTGTATGGCCTGGGCAGAACAATCTAAGCCCCACTCCACTTGAGGACAAGGGAATTAGCTTGCTCCAACAGCATGGAGTTTCCAGTGAGGTGTGGAGAAGACAGCAAACCTGTGCCCATTCTAATTTGACTACGGAACTCAATTTATTTTGACATGCATTGTTTAAAAATCAATGTGTGAAACTGAAGATATTTTCATTAGGTATCAGAGAATGAGCAGAACCATTTAGCTGCTAAAATTACTTGAAAGCATAGACTGTTCTTTAGCTAATACACCCCAAGGGCTTTTATTTCAGTTCTTACCATTACTGCATTCTACTTAACCTCAGATACAGCTATATGAATCTGTATTTTTGAAATTTTTAATCAGGGGACAATTACTTTATTAGCAATTACTTTATTAGCAATTATTTATCTCCATCCAGATCCCTGGTTTCCATTGCTAGAGCTATTGGCTGAGCCTATAAACAGATGACCTCTTCACCTGCATTTAAGACTCACTCATAGAAAATTTGCTGATCCATTTGATTTTCTCATCAGACATATCTGATCATTTTCACAAGAATACTGCTGAATTTTAAAATTGTATTCGTGTTCTCCTCAAATATTGAACCTGAGACAAAGCTAAAAATGCAGCACAATTACCCCTATTTTGTAGCATTTCTCTTTCTTCCTCTCCAGAAACTTAGGCAACATGTTGCCAGTGTAGAAAGTTACTCAGTTTAGGCTCCCTGTGATGTATGCATGAATGTGAATTTAGTTCTCAAGCAGTCCTATTAAAGACTTCCCCCAGACATTAATAGGAAGACAAAACTAGGGTATGATTCTTTGGAAAATGAGCAGAAGCAACAGAACAACACAAGGTAAGACTGGCTGAAATGGGAATACTGTTTTTAAGAGTTGACTTTCTTCTCTAGGCAGATCCCCTAGCAACTGATACAGAATTCCCCAATGTGGAAGCAATGCTGAGATGTTTGCCTTTTGTTTTTGGGAGCTTCTTCACCCAGAATGAATCAGTGAGGCAAGGAAAAGCCAGAAAAAAAACAGAGATGTGCAGGCATCAGGCCATCAATCAGCAAAGGGCAGTTTGTGGAGATTAAGGATAATGAAGTCAAAGTGGTTTCCTTTTCCTCAGTCATGCTTGTCCTTGCCTCTTGTCAGTGAAGCCTCATAACTATTCCACAGCAAAACACCATATACAACAGGAGCAAAAGGGCAATGACAGGAAATGTCACTAACACTACAGCCTGCTTCTGTGTTTTTTGCTCCTTGCCATATAGTATATTGTGCTGGAGCATCCAGCAGTACTTAGCTAGTGGAGAAATATCAAATAAACCTGACTGCAATGGGATTCAGCCAACTGAGTTTAAATAAAACAGCACAAGCAAGATGAAGTGGGTGTTTTCCAATTGCATATGAAGACACAAAAATATCTTCCTACTGCAGCTCTTCAGGGCAATTCTTAACTGAAAACCTCACACTGGAACAATAAGCCTGTTACCACAGAAGCTTGTTATAATCCATTTTTTCCACCAGCAGAACTCTTTTTCAGAGGTTTGTAGAGTTTAGAACTTTATGTTTTTTTTTTTTTTTTCTTGTTTGCCAAACAAGTAGGGTTTTCTCTTTTGAAGGGGGTAAACTTCTCCGTAATGGGTCATGCACTTGTCCTGTCAGACTTAGCAGGTAAACTGTTATGGGCTAGAAGTCACTGGTCCTGACCATCTTATAAGATTGTCTTGTTACCCTCCCTTCAGGAAATGTAACATACCTGTAGTGGAGCCTGAGATTGCCAGTTGACAAGAAAGCAGCTGAGCTTCTTCTGCTGACTGGAGAAGGAACTTTAAAGACATGAATAGTCACAGAAGGGCTAAGCCTATGTCAGATATAAGTATGAAAGGTAGCTCAGAGTTTAGTTATAGCTTCTCTGAGGCAGAAAAGTGTTTGGGATGGAAAACCCCTGCAGAGTACATGAGAGGCTGGACTACTAGCATCAAAGCCTGGAACACCTTAGCCTATGTAGGGCTTCCCTAAGCTTTGCAAACCTCCTGTAAGTAGTGTCCAGCTATCACTGCTGAGCATACCTCTTCCTCATTATTCTCACCCTACAGAGGCAGCCAGTTCCTGCCACAAACTGAAATTCAGAATTTTGGATAGCAAGCACAGCTTGTGATTGCCCATCAAGAGACCTGTCCGCGTTTCAGGCAGAAACTTTGGTGGAGACTGTGTGTACTTGCAGCTTCCACTGAGCAGCACATTGTGGTAGACAAGCCTCCCAAAGCTGCAACTTCTTCTGAGGACTCTGCCTAAGATCTGTGAATGACCCAGTTGGCATCTGGAGAGTCAAGTGGAAACAGCAGTTCAGACAACCATAGCTGAAGCCAAATGTGAGGGAGAAATGGGACATGACAGTTTGGGTGCTATTTCTGGGTGGCTGTCAAATCCACACCAAGATTTCAACTCATCAAGAAACAACTAATTTGGGATGTAAAAAGATCCTCTGAACATCTTAAGCTGTTTAATTTTGCACTAAACAGTCACTGGTTAAAATATAGAAACTGCACTGGGAGTAAGGACTGCACCCTTCCCACTTCCCTCCCCAAAGTGCCCTAAGAACTAGGCTTCATTGCTCAGCAAGGCCTTAAAGCTCCCTGCAAAGCTTTACTCTGGGCAGGGAAGCAGCTTAACAGCTGGGAAACATGAGTTTGAATGGAAGGCCGCAATGTCTTCTTCCTTCTAGAAGACAACACTATCAATGTGCTGCATTTTGTAAGGGCTTTGAGTCTATGGGCATATGCAAGACATTATCTGAGATAGTCTAACAGGCTGGGCTGCTTTCAAAATAAAGTGAAGGGCTCACTAGTTGTAGATCCTAAGAGAAAGCTCTTGAATGCAATAGGTACTGTTCTGTGCTGGATGACACAGCTGGGGCAATTCAGGCCGTGCACAGAGGTATAACTCAAGGCACTTGGGAATTTTTTGTAAGTGACAAAAGACACCATGTAGTGCTCCAATCCATGAAAATCAAGATGGGCAGAGGCAACATTACATTCCTCAAACAATACATGCTAATTACTTCAATTCTTGTCTTTAAACTGAGGCTTGGAGAGTTCAGCACTGAACCACCGCCACTTCCACTTAGCAGCCTTATTAAAAATGAGGTGGTATCCACATAGGGCACATATACATTTAAGCTACTGTACAGTATTCCCCTCAATGTGTCTTAGAGAATGCAAAGGGCTTTTACTGGCACCTAAGGAGTCTAACACATACCCCAGAGCACTTCAAGAGCAAAGCCTTAAGAGCCCAAGGGGAGTCTTTCCAGTGGTTGCATGAGTTGGCTTGTACAAGGCCTATACAATATAGCATAGATGATGCTTATCAGAATTTCAGAATAAGGCCATTACATAAAAACTAGCACATCTGCCCAGGCAAAGCCTGCAGGCTGTGCTAGGGTAGCCAAAAACCGTATGTAGAAAGAGAAGCATGGTAATGCAATGAAATTAGCACTTGGACACATCTGGAATAAACCATTAACCCAATGCACAGGGACATTTTTTTTACCACCTCACAAAAGCTAAACTGGTAGTATAACTGCCCAGTGCTGGCAGAGATAAGGGAGTCTGAGTGCCTCAGTGAGGAACATACCTCTGGCTCTGCACTCCTGATCAATGGCTGCACATGGTATATACACTGGAAATAACATTCCTGAAAGAGAATGGACATATAGCCTTTGTAATGCACCTGAAAGCACAATCTCACCTTGGCAGAGTTGGCATGCTAGGATCAATTGCTTTAAACAGATTTATCACATAGTTACTGTGTAAAAATGACAAGTTCTACTCTAGGGAATATATCCTGTGGGGTTCAACAGAATAGATGAGGGGGACCCCTTCACTAGGCCATGAAGCTGCATACTGCACATAGTAGAGCCAGGAATAGCCTGTGTCTTGCAGGGGAAAGGGGGCAGCTGAGAAACTGTAGATGAGGCTGAATCAGCTCAGTAATGAGGCTGCATTTTGTGAGGTAGCATCCTGAGTCAAAAGCAGGAAGGGAAAAACCTTCTAAGTGAATTTAAGGAACTGTCTAAAATGCCCCATTCTCCTGTGCAATCCCTTTTTGTTCCACAGCAGGCAGGACACTGCCACTCCTATAGGTCCTTCTTAAGACTGCAGGTATTTCTCCCATGTAAAGTAGAAGAAGCATCTGCACCATCTCCCTGAGAGCAGCCAGGAGTGAGGAAAAAGGAAAGCATTGAAAGGAGGGACTTATACCCACAGTCTTGCTCCTCTTGTGATGACAGCAGGAACATGTCAGTCACCTCTGTTGTTCTGTTGTAGAAGAACAGAGCTGTTTCCACACAAGAGACTGCATGCAGAGACAGTGGAGTAGATAGCTCTGGGTCAAACGAGACCACTGGCTTATAGCACCTCAGCACTCTCTGCATTGTTTCAGCTTCACTGGCTAGACCACCAGAGGAGAGGCATGGTGGCTGCAAATGTGACATCTTGATGAACCACATTCAGAGCTGAATTATGAGTGGCATCACTGGTTTGTTATGTACTGTCATTGGAGCATGGCAATACCCTCTTTGAGCATGAAGTTCCTCGTAACCAACACTTACCATTACAGCCAGCAGTTGCAGAATGACAAGGTGGGCAGTAAGTGGCTTCATAACAGCTCACCATTTTGGAAATGCTGAGTATAATTCAGTCTGGCCTTGCTAGTGGCATTTAAAATAATGAATCTCCCACCAAATGAATGTACCACTGCAATTCATTCCTATTATCATGATGGTGTGAGGAGGAACTGCCTTCTCCTAGCAGGTGCTTGCTGTTTTGAGACCAGTGGCTGAGAACAGCTGTTGCCTAATAAAGTCATCCTTTCAAGTGTTACCAACATGCTGAACATTACCAGGCCAACCCTTACACATAGAGGGATGGACATCAAGAACATCTGTTTTTTCCTGAATAGCTAACCAAGAAAATCCTGTGTTTCAGTCTCAAGCCTTGTTTCCTAACATTGGTGAGCAACAGGTTACTACAGATGGAGATACAATGAGAAGAGAGAACACAGGAGCTCATAGAAACAGGGAAAGACCTTCTGTCTGGCAGTGTTGGCAAAAGGTTCCAGTCTCAAGAGCATATCAACACACTTAGACAGATCATTTACACTCCTGACACCCTTCATTTATCAACAGGCAGTGGTGAAAAGGACAGGGACTTTCCTTGCCATCTTAATTTATGGAAAGAAGGCATCTGTTCTCAGGCATTTGCACACACAAAGACTCAAAGTCTCCATGATGGTGTGATTAAGGATTAATTCCTCAGATACTATAAACTAACTTAGCTCCAACATACTGCACTATAACAGATAAGGACACAGGGGTTTTCACTTGGTAAGATAGATGTAAAAAATAGATAAAATAAAAAAGATGATGCAAAACACCCACATTTACACCAGCCCCAGAGACCTTAAGATTTTTTCCCCCTAATTTACTCTTAAAATAGCTTCACATTTAATCTTTTCAGCTAGATAGGTCACATTAAAGGGAAAACCTGAAATAACTGCAGAAGCACATGTGGCAACATCATCCCTTTTTCAAAAAATTGAAATGATGTGCTAAAACTTGCCATTTGGTGGGGGTTTGACTTCTGTTTGAAATTACTTGCCACCTCATACTATTTCCCTGCACAAGTAAATAAGAGAAGGGACTGAGAGCTGAAAGGTGCATATAAGAGTTATCCCACTGATCATTTCTGTTGGGCTAGAAGACTCATTGAGGATAGCAAGGCTAGAAAGGCTAATAATGGAAAAAGTAGTTTATACTTTTATAGCAAATTTCATTCCAAGGACTTCCCAAATACTTCATAAATTTCAACTAATAC
Organism: Antrostomus carolinensis; assembly: GCF_000700745.2. Taxonomy (NCBI): domain Eukaryota; kingdom Metazoa; phylum Chordata; class Aves; order Caprimulgiformes; family Caprimulgidae; genus Antrostomus; species Antrostomus carolinensis. The sequence continues at coordinate 17,691 of NW_010286752.1, forward strand.
ACAAACTACACTGTGTTGCGTTTGTGGTGGGAGGGTATAACACCATTTTTGGTAGTGGGGGAAGGGGCTACAGTGATGGCCCCTGTGAGAAGCTTTGTGAAGCTCCCCTTGCCCAAGGCTGTCCCGGTTTTGCTAGGATAGAGTTAATTTTCTTTTTAGTAATTAGAATAGCTGTATTTTCGTTTCAGCAGAACTTGTTATGAGAAGAACATTGATAAAAGTACTGATGTTATTAGTTGCTGCTGGAGCTCAAGGCTATTGTTTGGCTGCTTCACAGCTGCATTAGGACTGGGAGGGAAGCGTAGTGAACAGCAAAACCCAAAACTGACATTTGAATGTGCCAATGTGTTGGCCCTTTAAGAGCCGAAGCTACAGGCGGCTTCAGCCTTGAGCAATTAATTCCTGACTTTGAGTGAAAAATAAAACAAAGCAGACTAACAAGCAAAGAATGTGTATGAGACAAGATACAAGATGAATGTGTGCTGTAATTAGTAACCAGTCAGAAGTAAAATAATGGCTCATGGACAGGTGGAATCATCCAATCAAGTATAGTAACCAGGCATGTGAACAGTAGCTTTTAGCCAATGAAGAGTTGGGTTTTTTTTTTTTTGTGTGTGTGTGTGTGTGTGTTAGCAACAATGGCTCATGAACAGGTGGAATTATCCAATCAAGTATTGTAACCAGGAGTGTGAACAGTAGCTTTTAGCCAATGGAGAGTTGTTTGTTTGTGTGTGTGTGTGTGTTAGCAGCTTAAGAGTATATAAGTGATCATGTAACCAATAATAAATGTCTCCAGTGGGATTCACATTGAATCATGTGGAGTCTGTGATTCATCACTCTCACACCAATGAAATATTCCATATCATATCACATCATGTCAGTATATTAAGCAGGACTGACTGGAAGATGAGGGTATTCTCTCAGGGATCGCTTGGGCTAGTTCTTCTGGGATTTTGGTTTCGGGACTGTCTTGGCTCCAGGATGGCTGGCTGGCACAGGCTGGGCATCCGTTGGCGGGCGGCAAGCAATTTCAGTGTGTATCACTCATTTGTATA
>NW_010286753.1:0-11494 GCF_000700745.2 Antrostomus carolinensis
ACCATTCTATGATTCTATGATTCTATGTCCACAATTGGTCAGACAAACCTTGGGCAGGACCTAGGGATCTTGCCACTGCTGGGATTTAGCCCGTGAAAAATCCAGTGTGTTGGCTGTGCGAGGGAACAGTGAGCACGTCTTTCTCCGTGCTCTTTCCAGGTCTTGGGCTTGCTGCTGAAAGACATATTGCAGCTGCTGCTAGGCATAAACATAATATTGTTTCATATTTTCCACATATGTTGCTTCTTGGCCAGTGCTGCCTGGGGAAGGATTCAGATGTGAAAAACACGATCACCAGTCCCAAGATCCCGTCACTGCTGTGAGCACAGGGCACAGCTTTTACCCTTAGAATTCATAGAACAGCATTGGTGTACGACAGCCAGGGCAAAGCATTTCCTCCAAAATCAAAACCAGCAGTGCTGTCGAAACTTACTGACAGCAGGGTGGAAGGGAGTGCAGGCCATAAATTAGTGCTTTAAAGAGATGGGTGGCTGGTTGGGACTGCAGGTTAAATTACAAGTGCAAAACCCAAAGCCTCTGGAGAGCAGACCTGGGAGCCTCCTGATTTCAAAAACTGGTCAGAAGAAGAGAAGAGACAGACTTTGCAACGTCTCAGCTGGGATCTGCTGCGTAACTGTCTGACTTGACTTTCCTGGGAGATGGTCTTAACTTGTCTGTGGCTGTGTAACACTTGTCATGTACCAGGCTAAGGGGCAGCCAGTCCCCAAACACACAGTTCATCAAGTGGTATTCAGGGCGCACTCAGCTTCAGGGCTGTAGTGTCTCACATCTAGATCTTCTTCTGTGCAGTAAAACTCAAGATCTCAGGGCAGGCATTACAGCTCCCCAGAGGATGCAGCAGAACAGAAATCCCAGAAGCCAGCACATTACACAGGGATCCTTGTAAGCCAGACAGGCACTAATGACAAAATGATGTAAGGCTTCAGCACTGCTTTGCAAAGAGAATTAAAAGCCTGCATATCCTCAAGATCTGTAGCCAGGAGTCCTCTCCCAACTGCCTAAGGAAAGGTAACTTTGCTCTCTCTCTCTCTCTTCAGCTCAGTATCAGCATCTAGGAGATTGAGATTTTAGTCTTAGCTCTATCAGGTGGCAGAAGAGGTTTGGGGTCAACTGTTTCACTGTAACTGTGCTCCAGTCACTGTCCTGCTGCACTGGGCTGCTTGCTATTGGACTCTGCACAAATAGTCACCTATTCACAAAGTCAGAAGGTGAAACACCTTCTGCCCTTTAGTTCTTTAGTGAAAGCACAAAAGCGAGAGCCTTGAGGTCCAGCCTGGACCACGCTGCTTAGTGTTGCTCTGAGCAGCAGCCCCTTGCCTACAACACAGTGCTCTCAGTCATCTCTGTGCAGGACTTACACAAACCAGAACCCCCTGGAGAACACCCCAGCCCTCTACCCTTCCCGCAGCACAAGGCAGCACTTAACCACTCCTCATTTCTGACTGAACATCCATACACCTGATGCGGAGCACTTTGAAGCCTACCTAGCACAGACTATAGAGCTCATAGCTGGTAAAGGCTGCAGGAGCTGGAGTTGTTGGAGTAGGCAGGATCCAACACAATGAAAACTTGAAGAGGGAGGAGATGCAAATAGTGCAGAAAGCGCATTCATCACACGCCAAACATTCCTGTGCAAGCCCTACCCCCACGGGCACCAGCTCCATCGGTGCTTCCCTCCGCAGCCACTCATCCAACCGCTGTGTCATGGTGGGACTCCCCTCCTGTGCGACACAGCACCTTGCACAGGACCTGGACTCCTCCCTCTATTCCTGGCTAAAATTTTACCTATAAGACTGGCAAGACAAAGTTGCTAAGGTAGTACTGGACAGGAGCAATGAGGTCAAGCTGTTTTATGTGCATGTTTTTGCAGGGACAAAAAGCAAGCATGGCTGCTTGCACCACGGTCATGGCAGGGGACAGGCCAAGGAAAACAGGGAAGGGAGGGAGGGGAACACAAAGTTTGGTTTCAATTACTAATCCTTAGCAGCAATGATACAGAAACAGGTAGAGTCTTGCCAAGACGAGGCACGTCTGCAGACCTGTTTGCAGCACACACCTTCTCGCTGTGCCCCAAGTCTGCAGTGAAGCATGCAACGCCCTGTTCGAAAGGCCTCCTGCTTCTGCAGATAAGGCTTTGCTCAACACCCGCCGTGGAGCTCCACACTCAGCTGAAGGGACTGGCCACCACAAAGCCTGAACCAACCAATGCTGTTAATTGGGTTTTGACACTCCTAACCAGCACAAACTATTTAATCTTCAGCTGAACACCTCCTGTCCCTCTGCCCAAACCCCAAAACACAGATCAAAACCCAGGAAGGGCACAAGTTTTGCCAGGCTCATCTCATCTAGGAAGGGCTTCAGTCATGGTTACTGATCTTGTAGGAGAAGTCTGTCTCATCCCTAGCCTGTGCCCCACAGCAGAACTCAGTGCACAAGTCTAGCTCAAATAGAGGTGATGGTTCTGATGGCAAAATTACACAGCAAAGCCCTCTGGGCTTTGTAATGCAGGAAACCAAATTCCATACCCTGCTTTTACATGGGACATAACATCTACAGATCACACAGCAAAAGTCTGTGGTCCATTATCTGTGGTTTCATAAAGAAGTAAATGTACAGGACTTGGGGAGAGGGCGTTACTTTTTCAAGGTCTGCAGGCTAGTGGCAGTGCTGGGAAGAAAATACCCGTTTCCCGATCACCAGCCCTCTGCCCTCTGCCCTGACACAGCCCCACATAAGCAAAAGGCTCCCTTGAGGCCTCAGCACCCAAAATACCATAGAATTTGCAATCTAGATCTAAGGGAGAATCAACCTGATCGATCCCACTTGTGGGTCAAGAGTTCATTGTTTTCCAAGCTACTGTTCTTTGTTTTCATCTGAATCAGAGTAAACTCGCTTCTGCCCACGTCTGAAGGAAACAATGCGAGTGTTTAAGGCTCTTCCAAAGCTAGAACTGCCTCGCTACTGGGCGAACCCATGGCACAGTGTGCTAGTTCAGTAACTAAAGGATAACTAAGGATGCCTAAAGGCTGTCACAGTGGTTAAGTGAGCTCATGCTGGCTGATATCTGCTGGAATCCTCTTAAGTAGGAATACATGATATATCCATAGGGCATCTTTGGAGGAGGTGGGCATTGATCCTACAGCCAAACTTCTTTTAAATGAGTTTGAGGACTGCACTACCAAGATGTTGCTGGAAAGGAACCTGAGTTGGGTTTTAACTTGGTCAGGATGACAGCTGTTTTACTATTCCTTGTATTCCTGGTTTGGAGACTTGAGATAAATTAGGAGATTCTGTGTTTTCATACTGGCTGCTCTATTCCTCACAGCCCCATTTATAAAAAGTACTTAGCTGCATCTTGAAGCTTTCAGTAACAGAAATTCTAAATCTGGGAGGATCTCATCTAACCTAACCTCATCTTTGGAACAAAACTACTTATATTGTTTTACCATGTAACCTCAACATCTTCTACCTGCCTTTATAACATAGTAATGTAATACAGGGCAGGATTTTCTGAGATTGCCAAGACAAGCAAGTGAAGAAGCTCCCAGATGAACCTGTCTCACTGTCCATTGAACAGAAAAGGAGCCTTATAGATTTGCCTAGACTAGATACCTCACTTACCTGGAGCCCTGTGAGAGTAATCCTCAAGTTAAGGGAGAGCAGCACATAAACTGAGGACTGAGTCCAGCAGAAAATATTGATAAAGAGCTAAAAGGAGACAAATCTGGTCACGCAGTAGGGGTACCAGCTCCTGATTCTATTGCTAGAAGCTGCAGCTGGGTCTTACAGAGATAAGTGCATCTCCACTCCATCCCATCCGATAAGCTCACTTGTGGAACACTTCACTGGTTTCTTTGTTCCACATCTACACAGAGAAGACAGAGGGAAAATGAGCAAGTCTAAAGTCAGAGCCACTGCGATGAGTGGAGGGCCACCCCTTCCTTCCATATAACGCCAGTTTTTCAAAGTCTGGGTACTGTGCTACTGAGACTCCGCCCAGCCAGACTGACTCATCATCAGCCAGCATTAAGAAAAGGATAAAATTAGCTTAGCTATTAATAGAAATGTTTGGCTAATAAATAAAACAGTGCGACATTTTTGTTTAACAGTGGACGCAACTATAGACAGAGGTATGTCCTGGCTGCTCGCCGGGATGTAAATACTGCGTGGCTAAAAGTATTTGCTTTGTCCAAGCTCAAAAACAAATCAGTACAGTAGGAACAAGAGAGCCCCCATGGAGCTGAGCGTGCATCCACAACTGTGAGGCCAGGAAGCGCGAGCTGTGTGCGTCTCGGGGCGTCACTCGTTCCTCCAGCACCCTCCCTCCCCACATCCCCAAGTGCCTTTCGGTTGACATCACGTCTCACGTTGAAAGAGCACTGGGATGTCAGCAGAGAGCTGTGTGCATGGGGAAGCAGACAGAGAAAGACACAGTAAACAGAACATGCATTCAAAACCAGTACGTGGGATCTGCAGCACTGGTCCAGCCCGTCTAATGGCTGGCAAAGGAACCGCAGTCTGTGGTGTGTGATGGAGATGTCACCACTGCCTCAGCAGGATCCAGATCAGGTCCTCACAATGTGCCTTTTCTTGCAGGGAATTCCTGCGGACTCCTGGGATTTTCCCTCTGTCATGAGTAGGTTACAGGATTCTCCCTTGCTGCAAAGGAGGAGTTCACGAAATCCACTAAATCCCACTAAATCCACTTGGGATTGTCGCACTGAAGGCATAAAGGGTGACAGCAACCCAGGGAAGGTATGGAGCACAGAAGCAAAAAGCTGAGAGATGGTGCAGCGAGAAGTGGCAAGGATGGTTAAGGGCCAGGATGACTTTGTGAGCAGGGAGAAGCAGCAGCACAAGGTTTACACTGTCCCATGGCAGCAGGGAGGGTGTGACAGAGAGCTAAACAGCACAGGATGGCCTCATCGGAAAGCAGTCCCCACTGACTCACCGGCTGAGTCACAGCCCTGCCCGGCCTCTCTTCTTTTCCCAATGAAGGAAACAGCATCTTCCCACAAACTGCTTTTAAGGCTGTCATTCAGATGCTGAGCCTTCCTGCACAAAGACTACTCTTGACAATCCCCTCTGCCTTTCCCTGTCTGTAACCCAGTGGGAGGCTCACTCCTTCAAAGCACACAGTGTCCCCAGGGAGGAAACATGCCACAGCCTCTCCTAAGCAGAAATGGGATTTACTGCTGCTCGGCCCATGCAAGCTGGGCCCTGGATGGCAAAAGACAGGCTCCTACAGGAAGGGAGGCAAGGGGAAAATTCCAGCTGGGAGATTTCCATTCTGGCACTGAACCTCTGCCCTGCCGGGGGAAGATGCTGATGTTCACGGTACCACGCTGCTTTGAAAGAGGAGATTGCACATCCTGATGCTGTACTTTAAGGGTGGGCAGAAGACAGCCCCAGAGTCTGCAGTGGGAGACCCAAAAATTCAGGAAAGAAAATTGCCTCGACTAAATTCCCATCTGGACTCAGAAACATCCAGTGAAAAGCAGCAATTAAAAATAATGTTACAGATGTGAGAAAGGGGAACCAGATAGCAAAGAGTATACATGAGACACTTTAAACAACAGAAAAATGACACAGGAAATGGGGGAAAATCCCTGCATTGTCAGGGCAAAGAGGGAGTTTTTAAAGTCCACTAGGAATGTAAGAAATCTTCATAACGTTACAGGCCAAGAAGTAGATGAGAAAAACATTAACAAGGTTCCAAATAGGCTAAGGTATTTTATAAATGTTACTGTTCTCTTTCAGAACACAATGTCTTTTGCAGCTTTGCAATAATCTCAGAGAAGTACCAGCATTTAGGAGAGACCTGCATCCTAGAGCACTGTGATAATCACTTGGTCCCTTGGTCTGATCCACAAGCAAATATAAAATTGCACTGAGAATCTGTACAGGTATCATAAAGAATATAGGACGGTAACTAAGAGGCCATGCCAGTGACACCAGCGAGGGATTTCTTTTTAAGACAGATGCCTTTAACACAGCCAAATGTTTATTTGTCTCAGCTCAAAGACTAGATGGAATTTTCTAACCCAGAAAGGTGTTACTCTGACTCAAATAGTCACCATAGACATGCACCTGGACTCAAGCACCCAGTGTAGTGGTGTGGGTAAAAAGTCCAGTGTGATCCTCAGACAGATAAACAACCATATTGAAGTCTAGGGGAGGAAAGTGATTTTATCTTTCTAGTTCACATTAGTGGAACTGAAGCTGAAACAGTTTTTATATTTTTGATGTTGATAAATTGGACGGAGAGCAAGAAAAAACCCTCCAATAACTGGTGGGAAGAAGGAAACAGTTCTAAGAGACTAGAAGAGCCCAGTCTGCTTACCTTATCCAAAGGCAGTTGCAAGACTAGATTACGAAGTATAAATACCTGGTGAGAAAATAGGCTTTTTAAATTACCAGAGAAAAGCAAAACAGGCACCTGTGGTTGGGAATAAAGCCAACTGAAATTAATAATAAGGTGTCATTTTAAACTGTGAGGATAATTAATCACTGGAGGAAATGATCAAGGAAATTATCCTGCTTTTCATGTTTTCCATGCAGTACACAATACCTTTCAAAGGGCTGCCACGGCCAAATTGCTCAGCAGAGGAGTAACTGAGGCTGCATCCTTGGTACCAGTTGCTGTGTGCAAAGAGATCCAAGGCTTCGGGTGCCACAGGAAGAAATAAGTCTTCAGCCTTGAGCTGGTTTGTGATTAGAGCAGTCACAGGAAGGGGAAAGACCTGGGGTTTTGTCATTGCCTGGTTATTTATGCCGTATCATGGCATTTTAATGCATAATCCTGTAACCCAGGAATTCCCACGTGCCGCTTATACCACTGAACTTCACTGGTGCTCCCTGCTACAAACATACCCTCTTTCTCAATGAATCTTTAATTACTTCCCTTACGCTCAGCTAGTGAGCTTCAAAACCATGGGGAGAACATCCCTAAATACCAAAGCAGCCTAGAGCTGCCTGACTGATGGGGCAACGATTCTTCACATGCAGGATCAGCCCTGCTCAGGAAAGGGCTGAGAGGCTGACAGTGATATCCATGAGTGCTGGACATACTCTGAGAATAATTACTGGAGGAAAGCTCTCTGAGCACTTGAGCTGGGGGATATATCTATTAGGCCCCAGTGAGAGCATGATGCTAAACTTCTTAGGCCTAAACTAAGTGCAAACAAGTTCAAAATTGGACAGAACTCTCTATGTTTAGAGATCTTTAAACTCCAAAGTTGCAGACCTGTGAAGGTTACGTGCTTCTGCAACAAGACTGAGTAGGGATTTTCAGGAGTCTGGACTCGGGCACCTCTGCTCCACCACTATCCTTCTTTAGAACCAAAGTCTTTTAAGGAAACCAAACCCTTGACCATAAAACGCATCTGTAGCTATTTGTACTTCACACTGATTCACACAAGTTTGAGGAAGGGAAGCACCTTGGGATTGTGGGGAACAATTTTGGCCAAAGACACTTTTTACTATTTGAAAAATCATTGTATCTGTTCCGAGCAGGGACTGTGCTAGTTTTTTAACTCTCATTTTCAAGTAATCTTCCACACAAGGAACACTTGCCATTTAACTCTAACCCAACAGCAGGAGAAGTCTCTTCAGTTCTGGAGGTCTTTAATCAAGACTTGATACCTTCTGCCAGATGGATGTTACAACTGAACAGTAGGCACTGCCTTCAGGACAGGTTACTGAGCAAAACACAACATTCTGCTGCACCACGACAGTCAGATTAGTGGAACAGTCCCTCCTGATTTAAAGTCCACAGATTTATAATGTATGAATAACACCCACCATCATAGGACGAGGCGCAGATTTCAGGCTGCTGTGATCTGCAGCCTGACCATACTGAATTCCTGGCTGCCTAAGGGCACAGCCAGCCTCCTCTGCGAGGCTTGATCTTGAGTCTAAACTGCCTGTAGTGAAAGAAATCATAAACCCATTTCACAGGGCACGGACTGAGGCTTGCAGATAAGAAAATGCAGTGGTGGGCACTTGGTTACTGACAGGTGTAGTTCTTAGGAAATGACACAGTAATTATTATTACTATTTACCTGACTTCTGAATGAAGCTGAACATTTGAATGGGTCCCTGAGCAGCAGGGTCTTCATGCAGGTGACTCAATAGAGAGGGATTATGATCAGACTGTAACCTGCAATATGTGTTCTCCAAAAACCCACGACACCTAAGAAAGCTTGTGTTTCTTTTGGGTTTTTTTTCGTTGGTGGAGACATAGCTGTTATTTTATTGATCACATTCATTGGGATATGACAAGGCCCATCATGACATTTTATTCCTAAAAACTGGATTTCCTGTGCAGGTCCTTTGACCTTACTTTGTTTTATAGCAAAACCAGCTTTCAAAAGAATCTGTATTCTTCTTTTCCCCTGCTCAAACACTTCCTCTGCTGTGTTGCCCCACACAATGATGTCATCAGCATGCTGCAGGTGTTTGGGAGCTTCACCCTGTTCCAGCGCAGCCTGTATCAATCTATAACAAATGGCAGGAGTGTGTTTCCACCCCTGGGGCAGTCAAAGTCAATTCCAAGTGTAGTTGATGCCCTTCCATGTGAAAACAAACTGTGACCTGCACTCTGGTGCCAGAGGGATCGAGAAAAGTGTGTTGGTGATATCAGTTGTTCCATACCATTTGGCAGCCTCTGACTCCAGTTCATACTGGAGTTCTAGCATGTCTGGTACGGCAGCACTCGGCAGCGCTGTGACTTTGTTCAGGCCTCAATAGTCCACTGTTAGCATCCACTCTCTGATAGAGTTTTGTACTGGACATATGGGACTATTAAAGAGTGAATGAGTCTTACTCATCACTCCTTGACTCTCCTGTCACTGAATCAACTTACGGATGGGAAACAGGGAGTCTCAATGGATGGAGTACTGTCACCAGTGCCTGTCATGGTAGCAATTGGCACCTGCTGTTCTTTAACCCGCAGCAACCCCAACACAGATGGATCCTGAGAGACCAGGCAAGCTAGACAGCTGCTTAATCTTCTCCGTACTCAAGGCATGTATACCAAAAGCCTACCCATATCCTTTTGGGTCTTTGAAGTACCCTCTCCTGAAGTAGTCTATGCTAAGGATACATTGAGTCTCCATACCAGTCACAATAGGATGTTTTTGCCACTCATTCCCAGTTAGGTTTACCTCAGATTCCAACAGAGACAGTTCTTGGGATCCTCCCATCCTTCCAGAACTACAGATGGGCTCTGCCCCTTTTTAATCTTATAGCACTAGAGTACACTGCCCACCAGTGTCCACTACAGCTTTATACTCCTGTAGGGCTGATGTGCCAGGCCATGGAATCCACACAGTCCAGTAAACTCAGTTGTCCCTTTCCTCTTCCTGGCAGGGACAACTCCTAACAAACAGAAGGCAGGGACCCTCTATTCCTGGTCGGAGCTTCAGTATTTGATTTTTGTAACTGCAAACCAGAAGTCCTTTCAGCAGAGTCAAAAATACAATCAGCCCTTCCACTCCGCCCAGCAGACACTGGAGCAGTAATTTTCCTGGATGGATGCTTTTTGGCTGTTGCTTTTCCTTGCAGTTTCTGTACCCAAGCTTCTAGTCTCCAGGTAGGTTCACCATCCAACTTCCTCATGTCCTCCCCCTGGTCACACAGGAAGAACCACATGCTTGTACATGGTGTGTGCCACCAGCACCCTTTCCCTTGAACAGAAAAAGGCTGACTCTTAATTGCTGAGGCCCTGGTTGGAGCACGTAAGGAAGACCTACCCTTCTTGGCTTGCCAGGACATTTTTTGGGTCAGTCTGTCCACAGCCAAGAAACAGGCCCATGTGGAGAAAGCAAGATTATCTTCATTTTTGAGGTCCCTTCCAATCCCTAACATTCTGTGATTCTGTGATTCACATTCTTGGAGCTGTCTGGACAGTTCATCTACAGTTGGTGCCTCGGTGTCTGTCCAGTTCATTATCGCCGTGTGTGGGTGTACGACATCCGTGCATTTTGTACAAACTTTCACCACATGGACTGTGTGCAGCAGATTTCACCTGGGTCTTTGGATGCCTGGTTGTCATCCAGGTTGTTATAGATCACCTCCAACACCGCTAATTCCCTCAGATACTGGATACCTCCCTCAATGTTGGTCCATTTGCTGCAGGAATTTGCAAGTTCTTCCTTGAAAGGATACCTGTCCTTCACACTTGACAGGTGTCACCCCCAAAGACTGAGGACTCCTGCTTTTTTCTAATCCCTTTGTCAATGCACTTATCCTCATGTCGTGGTTTAACCCTGGCTGGCAACTAAGCACCACACAGTCACTCACTTACTCCCCCAGTTGGATGGGGAGAGAGTTGGAAAAGTGAAAGTGAGAAAACTCATGGTCTGAGACAAAGACAGTTTAATGGGGAAAGCAAAAGTTGTGTGTACAAACAAAGCAAAACAAGGAATTCATTCACTGCTTCCCATGGACAGGCAGGTGTTCAGCCATCTCCAGGACAGCAGGGCTCCATCACACCTAATGGTTACTTGGGAAGACAAACACCAACACTCTGAATGTCCCCCCCTTCCTTCTTCTTCCCCCAGCTTTATATGCTGAGCATGACATCATATGGTCTGGGATATACCTCTGGTCAGTTGGGGTCAGCTGTCCCAGCTGTGTCCCCTCCCAACTCCTTGTGCACCCCCAGGCTCCTCGCCACTGGGGTGGGGTGAGGAGCAGAAAAGGCCTTGACTCTGTGTAAGCCCTGCTCAGCAATAACAAAAACATCCCCGTGTTACCAACACTGTTTCCAGCACAAATCCAAACCACAGCCCCACGCCAGCTACTGGTGAAGAAAATTAACTCTGCCCCAGCCAAAACCAGCACAATGACAAGTTGGCTACAATAACTGTTTTCTTTGTACAACCGAGGGCCCAGTTCTTCCCAGTGCTTCCCCTGATGGGTGGCCGAGCCAAAGGGAGCAGTTTGCGCTGTGGCTGAAGCTCTGCAGAGAGCAACATCTTTGGAGACCTCTCGTGGGCTCTCTTTTAAATTGCATGTTGGGTGAAGAGCACTCGGGAAAAGGTTTCCGTCTTAATTTGTAGACACATCAAAGAGCCTTTTACTTCACGTGCCTTCATGTGGATTTGCAGAAGTTGGATAATAAGATGCATCTCAAAGCAACACGAAACACAAGAAAGGAGCTGCATTTTAAGAGGGGGAATTAAATCCTCGAGTGATGCTCACCTGTGCTCTGGCTTCTCTACAGAGACAGCAGTGAACATACACCGTGTAGAGCAGCTCCCGCTAAGGGGAGGGGGATGGATAGACTTGCTGGCTGACAGCCGAGCTTAAGTCGATGTTGCTGACACAGACCACTGAGCAAGGAGAATTCCTGAGGTAGCTCCTCTTCCTCCCTCTGCCGTTGTTTCTATCCTTCCCTGTCATCCCTACAAGGATCCCACCCCACCTCTCGTACTGGGTTTGTGTGGCCAGGTTTTTGCAGCAGGGG
>NW_010286754.1:0-17479 GCF_000700745.2 Antrostomus carolinensis
AGCATAGAGGTTTTATTGTTGCTTCTCCTTGTTTATAGCTGCTAGAAGTGACTCAGTTTAAAATGCCTACAGATTTTGATGGACTCAGAACAAAGGCTATCATCTTAATTAATCATATATAATCTTCACACTGGACATAATTATCCTACCTGTTTTACATGTTTTTTGCTATAAATACAATACATACACATATTGAATGAAATACACAACCTCTGAATAACTGTTATTCCAGTAGCATTTTGTAGCAGTATATTCCGCACTGCTTAAAATTCTAATTCAAATATTCAAAATAGTTAAGACAGTGTGTTTTATGACTAAACCATGTATATGAAATAGTTTAACAGTTTTAAGAATGAAACAATTCTTAAAGAACATTCCACACAATGCTCCACTCCCATGAGCTATCTTATCCACTAGCCAGGTACAAGAGATTAGATGCTGCATTTATCATCATGTTTTAATTGGAAAGCAAATGTATGGAAGGAATGTCCTGATTTCATTGACTTTATTATGGAAAATATTAACTGAGAAACCACAACTTCCCCCCCTCCACACCTTATTCAAAAATTAAATTACCAAAGTTAACTTATAAATACATATGAATTTTATGCTGACAACTAAATCAATATGTTTACTTCAGTCAATATTTTGCCATGAGGGACTCTCCCTATTTATGGATATATGAAATCAATATACTTTGTCACAGCCTGAAATTTGTTGTTACAATGAAGATCATTCTATCTCTCTCAGCACTCAGAATATGTGTAACAGTTTCCTTTTAATTTACTTCAATAGAGCTGCTCCTCATTTTACAGTCTTACATTCCTTGCAGTAATGCCGGTAAAAAGTATTTCTTCAATACAGTACATATATAAAAGATGCTAAAGAGGGGTACTTAGGAATCTAAAACAGTAACTACAGAAATACTTGGAAATATTTCATAAAAACAACTGCCAGTCCCTTTATTTTCATGGTAGCTTAAAACAGATTTAAAATAAAACTTCACTATCTTAAAATTAATTATGCTATGAATTCTTCGTAATACAGCTACATGTCAGACTGCTATGAGTATTGCCCTCTTATCTATTTGTTCCTTCATTCTTTTGATTTTGCACTTTATGAACAATACTGTTATAGTACTTTGTGTTAATAGCAGGATTACTTTTTTCCCTATTTTACACTTGTTCTGGTTTTATCTTTTTCAAGGTCAAAGTGTTCTCTTCCAAGAAGCTGCTCTGAAGTCTTTTTTAAATGTAACTATTTCTTCTTAATACCCAAGCATGTTTAAAATTCTAATCAGACTGAAAAGCCACATCCTAATACAATCTAACACACTGAATAAAATCCACCCATCTAACAATACCTTGTTCTTGTCTATTTTATAAAACCTCCACAGAAAGTTAATTTTGCAGCCAACCTCATTAGGTTTGTAAGTAATGACAACCAAAGATACGAAAATAAAGCACGATTTATATTTTATGACCTAGCTACTCAGTGCTTTACTGAAACTACTGCTCGTTACCCACAGTTTGTTCCCATGTCACACAGCCTGCTTCATGCTTTACAGTAATGGAACCTCCACACAGCATTCCAGATGACTTTCTCACACTTAAATCAGTATCATGCTTCTTCACTATGAAATTTTGGTGCAACTACAATTATTAATATTCTAGGGTAGTCAGAATTTTACCAGAATTGGACCGTCAATCCAACAAAATTGAAAACAACATGGAAATAAATGGAGTCTGGTCTCCAAAATCCACAATACTATTTTCCTTGGCTTCAAAATAGTCAAGATTTCTTTTTTTGCATACTGTACCCTGGCATTTCTTGTGCTTTCCTTTCATGAAGTTCCCATTCAGGCACACACTGAGAATATCATAGTAAGTGCTGAACAACCTGCTAATTATCACACTCAGCTCCCCCTCAGAACCATATCTCTCCAAATATAGGCTGCATATTTGCAAGAGCATTCTAACTCCCTTATTCAGAAGTTCTTAAACCTATATCTACTGTTCACTTAAAGGGTCTTGACAACATCCTCAAAAAAACCCAAAACCTCAAGTACGGTTGTCAGGAAAAGGGAGAATCAGCAGTGTGGACATGACACTGTGATACAAACACTCATTGGAACACAGCTTCATTTTCAGAGAAAGCCAGGATAAAATAACCGAATAGGACTGTTGTATATAGAAGCCGGTCCTGAAATTATACTTTTACAAACTGTAGTCCTACATAATTTCTGAAATTTATTACCATTTTGCTTATGCAGGTAGAGTTACCATAATAACAATGTCACATTGCTGCTGAAAAGGTTTTTATCTTATGTTTTTTCTTTTGCTGATTGAGAGGCCTGCCATCTGCCACAAAGCATTCCACATTTCTCTTTAACATGCCACCTGCAACTTTAAGTGAGACTTTTAAATGAGATTCAGTCTGTCCCATCCTTTCACATACTGGATTTCTTAAAAAGGAAAATTGATTTATATTTTTTTTTATGATACTAATGCATCTGACTACTCAAATTTTTGAAGATGAATCTTCAGTTGCTCAAAATGCTTGTAGTTTCATACTGGCAGATTATCTTTAACATGGGTTATATACTTTCTTGATTAGAGAAAGCACCTTGATGAGATGTAATGCTGGAGAAATAGGCATGAAAAGGGACATTATATATGTGTCACAAAAATAATCCCTGCTAGCACTATATTTTCCATTCAGATCTCTGAGCTGGCTGAAGATACATAGATTGGAAGTGTATTTGCATAGGTGGGGAGATAAATTTTTGGTTGAAGAGGTGCAGCCTTAATTCTAGTGCTTGAAATGTAAGAACAGCTCCTACATTTGATAAACCATACTCTAATCTGGTTATTTTGAATGAGGCAATATGAAGACACTAATGCTATATGATTCCTCTGTATAAAAGAATATTGAATGCAGCCACTTTAGCACACTTTTCAGGGAAGTGGTGTCCCATTCGTAGAAGAATAACCAAGTAGCAGCACTGAATACTACAATAATGCTTGCACCAATGGGGTCTTACAAATATTAATTTGAAAGAGTCTCACAACCACATATTTCTTTATAAAACTGACAGCTCTTTTCTTGGTTAAACAGAAACTTCACATTTGCTTAAGTGAATAGGTTGTCTGCTTTTCTACATAAGCAGAACTGAATATAGTAGAAACTGCTGACTTCTTTCCAATTCAGTTCTCTTTTCCTATGTTATAATTTCCTAATTATTGAGATATATACCTTAATTAGAAAGTGTTGATTTCCTCAGCGCACATGAAAATGCAATTTAATATATTTTGCTAAATAACATTGGAGCAGAAGTACAATTAGTATATGGTTGATACAGCAGCAACATGTTATATGCATTGTGATAAAGTGTAGTGGCTTCTGCTTTGATTTCTTCTGAATTTGTGGATATTTAATACTTCCTGTGTTAGAGCATGGAGGTTCTATATCTTTTTGTAACACAAAAAGCAAGGAGCAACCCAACCACACCTTCCACTCATGCCATTCAACAGCTCATTTAACAAAATCCTTCCCCAACTTTCTGATTATGCTTCGTTCTGGAGATAAGAATCCTCTTCCCAGTTCACAGCCATAATCCACTTTCTATTATCTTGAGTAACTTAAATCAAAAACACAAAAGGATTGCTGTCAAACTCCAGAACATAAACTCAAACGTATTTCCAATAGAGAAGGTTTCTAAAAGTGGGGTTTGTACCTCTAAAATTAATTACTAAACATAAGCAGGTCATGTCACGTGGCTTTAAAAAGTAATCAGACCTTCTTGGTAAGAAGGGCTCCTGAGCACAATTTGTTTATACAAGTCAGACAGTTATGAGCATTTTGTTTCTCAGCATTTTTTTAATACAATTTTATAACCAAATCCATATCCTAGCATGATGCTGCAGTTTCATTTTTCTAAGGTAATATAATTTTTAATGTACTTATATTTATATGCTTGGCTTCCTTACAGTTTTCACAAAGCCATTGGGAAGACTTGTCTGCAGCTTACTATGCATATCAAAGTAGAAAAACTACATTACCATTATTAGAAAAAGAAAAGTAACTTGTCATTATACAGTGCTTGCAGAGTTTGACCTCAACCTCTCAGTCAGACAAGATAAAATCTTGCTTGTTAAATTTTTAGATTCCTGTCTTTAGGATTTACTTTATATCATTGTTTTTGTGAACTCTTGATGTTAGTAAATTAACTGTTGCACGCTTAATGTGGCAGTTACATGGACTGCTGTAGATTATTTTCCTATAATTAACTTTTAAACAGCAAAGGTTTTATTACAAATCAAACCATAATTGCAAATTCATGGAAACTCTTGGTTAGAATTTAATCTGACACAACATCTCTTAGCTAGACATGCTCATTAGCTAGTAACTATTTGATTTTGTGCAAAAGTTCATATCCTTATTCTTGTTATCTTGAATAGCTCTGAAAACCTGAAGGCTGCCATGTGCTTGATTAATGTGAGAGACATGAAATGATTTCATGAAGTCTCAAAAAAAAAAAAAAACAAACCTGTATTATGCTTGGCATCAGAACCATGAACATTTCATGGGAGAACTAGTAAACTTCAATAGTGGCAACATCTGGGTGAACATATCTTGCCCTACTTTGCCTTTTATCATTTTCATTCTCTTCTCCTTAGCTCCCAAGTACCCCCTTGAGAGAAACACACCACTAACTGAACTCTTCATTCTCATCACGAACACTTGCCATACAGTAGTAATTTAAGACACCATTCTACATTGTGCTAAGCACATTGTGGCTCAGGTCCAGCCAAGCACCTGATGCACAAGGACTCCTGATAGCAGCAGCATGGCACTGGATCAGGACCAGTCAGCTCAGTACTAGGTAAGGTTCTCCCTTCAGCTATCAAGATGGTTATGTACATCCCACTAAGTTACAGGAGATCACTTCTGTTAACTGCTATAAATTAGGAAGTTTTTTGTTGTCTCTGTTTTGTGGTCTGAAAAATTTTAGGGCAAGATTTACACAAGAGTGAATGATTCCTGAATCTGCTTTTCAAGAAAAGCTTTACACGCAGGTATGCCTTCCAGTTAACTATTCTCTAGCATTCTGACAATAATTTATTTTGACAAAAGTAGGAAAGTCAGTTTGGGACTCTCCTGCACTTGCAAACTACCATGGCATGCTCTTTTGACATCCAGATCATTTGAGTCAGATCTCTGCACAGGCTGGACAAAATGCTTGCTTTTCAGAGGAGCTGGAATGGGCAAGAAAGAAGTGACAATTATTTTGCAAATGATACTGCAGCTTTCTCCTATGTGGCCCTTTCCCCACTGGGTTGCTACATACTGTGCAAGCTCAGAGACAATCAATAACACATGCAACTTAATTTAACAAGTTGTAACGATCTGGTTTGTGCAGATATATACATGTACATAATATACAGACACACTTTTACTGAAACTTATAACATACTAGAGTTATCTGCACTGCTGCACCTGCCCTCAGCAGGGACTTTGCTGACTACCAAGTTAAAAAAGACAGGTGTGCAGCAACCTGAACTAAGCAAAACAATATGTAAACCCCTTTACAAAGTAATCATTTCTTCCAATTATATATCTTCCATCTGATTTCTTTTATCACCTCAATAATAAATAATCCATAATGTTCTCATTATGCTCTTTTAAAGAACTATATTATGTGCTTTCACATACACAAATCTACAAAGTTTTTTGCTGACATCCTTATCAAGTATAAAGCATCAATGAATAAAAGCAGGGTGAAGAGCTATGTCCCTGCATACTTCTCAAGCTAAACAGACCATTTAAAGACAGCATCATTGCCAGAGCTAGAAAATCCACAGATTAGAACATTTTGCCTCAGAGAAATTATCTAAAGGTATTCTTAGCATAAGTCTGATCAGCTAGTTTCCAAATTATTCCCTATTCCACTTGTACCTGGACTCAGTCAGGTCACCAAAGATTTATGCAGGTTTAATTGGAAAATTGTTCTTCCCCATCTTAAAAAAAAAGTCACTAAAATTAAACAACTGAAAGTAAGGCAAAAACCTTAAGTCTTGCCATTCTGAAAGAAGATGTCAAACTTGCAACATCAATGACAAATTTTATGTTTGTGTTGGGGAACAGAGTAATTCAGTTTGTCACCCGTTAACTCAGAAAAGCACTATTTTAATAGGATTTCTCACTTGTTTACTCAGCTTGTGACCAGTAAGTTGATTATATGCCTTTCGGGAGTGTTTGCATGCTAGAATACTCAAGATCTTGCTGATTTACTCAGTTACAACATGTAACTTAGAGAATAGAAAAATTACTTCCAAAATATTGTACTACATTGGTTTTGGGAGGGTTTTGTTTTTTTTTTTTTTTTTTAAATATTCTGTTTAAAAAGTTTGCATCTATGTGCTATCAGTTCTTTTGGCTTTTATTGGAAGATTGAAGTTCTCAGTACCTTCCAGGACCTGAACATTGCTTCATTTCATCACATTGTTATCCATGGCCCCTGCTCCCCCCTGCAAACACCAAGATACTAAATCAGATAACTGTTGAATCTGCAGCAAACAACTGATTTGTGACATTTAAAACACTTGGCTGGAAGAGTCTTACAAATAGAGTTTTTCATTTAATTGTAAATAAGGTGGTATTTTACTGCAGTGATCAGAGATAAATCTTTATAGACAATTTAAGGGTCTATGTGTAATATTACATACCACATTATACATGAGAAAATGCCATTTCTCTCCCCATCTGTCAAAAATACTTGTTAGAAGCAGATGCATATGAAGATTGTTGGAACACTGGTGGGGAAGAAAATTGACTTTGCTCCGCTAAGAGCAATTTATCAATTTATGAGTGGGTGAGATCCACTCAGTGGCAGTTGCAGGTCTGCTATCCTAGCAAACAAAGGTTTGAGACTGAATTTACTTCTCCTTTTTAAAGTCTTCATTGTGGAATCCTCAAAAAGATAATTATTCAAGTTTCTGAAACAACATACTCACAATTCTACCCAATTATGATAAGGATTTGGCTCATTTCAGAATATGCAATATGTGAAGAGTTTAAGAATGGCACTTTCTCATACAGAAGATACTGTTCTCTCTGCTAAATATTATAGATACACTACTCATATTCTTCATTATTACAGACAATTCTTCATGCTACCAGGATACAAAAGTATATAAAAAGTCAAAATAAGGAAAAATAAAGCAAGATTACACTCTTAAGAGATGTTAACTTAACAGGAAGAGTTCAAAATGGGAATGAAATAGAAACCTATCGATCCCATAGAAGCTCAGGTGTTCAGCTCATCTGTGTGAAGAAAAAGTTTGCAGAGAGGAAGGCTCATCTTTTCCTAGTTGCATTTGAGCCATACATATCCTTCCATTTACATATATAGGAATACCCATAGTGCCAGACTTTGCATATATGCGCTCCCATAAGCACATTATGTCTGTTTATGTTATAATTTTAAGAGAATATATAGGTTTTACCTGAACATTCACAATCCTGTATGTCTACCAGAAGATTGTATTTCCATAACTTTAAAATACATAATAAAATGCTTTAAGAAAGCAAGCACTGAAATACCCTGACCAAAAAAGTTCTAGCTCATTATTTCTGTACAGTTAATGTGGTATTTAGTGGGGTTTTTTTAGTACACAATAATTTTATGTTGTTTCAAGCAGAACTTGTTCAATTAAAGGAACATAATTAATTCAATACACTCAACAATAATTTACATTGTCAGCAAATGAGCATCGAAGGCAATTAAATTATAATTTTAAAACTAGAACAGTACCTTGTAAATGCAGTATTATGTATCAAGCCACATACCTTACAGTGATGGTCATGCATATGTGTGCACACATTCAATACAGAAACATTTAGCTGTTACTAAGAAGATGTACAAAATAGAGCTAAGATCTGTTATAAACACACACACAGAAGTAGGACTGCAAAGGTACTTGCAAGAATGTAATTCAACCTTTAAATTCCCACTTCAAAACAAACTTATGATCACTGGGACAGGGGTAGGTTTTTCATTGCAACTGTTTGATCTACCAAAAACTAACTTCTCTGCTTTATTATTTAGAAGGACTTCAAAAAAAATCTATTAGCTCTTCAACAGTTTATGACAGAGAGCATGGACCAAATAATATTTTTTTTAGGACCAAATCATTTCCAGAAAAAAAAAAAAAACTTGAGATTTGCAAGGACAGAACTTAAATCTTGTTTCTAGGGGGTGAGGAGAAAACCCACACACTTCACAGCGCAATCTGCAGCCAAAGTTGCATAAGTGTTACTGTAAAAATAAATTTTCTCAAGTAATAGTTCTCTTTTAAGGTATTAAGAAGATTGTAAGGGTATGAGGAAGAAGAGTGTCTGCTCCTTTAAGAGTATGTGGTGAAGGGCCTTAACACAAAAATTGATGAAAAAGAGGAAGCCATAAGGAACTTACTGAGACACAAACTTGACTCTAAAAATAAGGGAGGCAGTAAAGAAAACCAAACTTAGTCAGTCATATTAATTGATAAAGGTACAGGGGAATGTTTTTTTCAGTATGATTATATATTAAATACAGAGACACAAACCTAACAGGCAAGAAGCAAGCCTAGTCAGCCACATTAACTGATGGGCTATCAAGAAGCTGCTGTCAACCCAGGACTTTGCCACCAATAAGGGTGTAAAACTTGGGAGTCTGGGATATGGCAGGGTGAGGGGGCAGAGTATCTCAGTGAACCTATGCAAACTGATGGAGGAATGTGTAGGAGAAGGGGAAGAACAGAGGGACAGATAGAAAGAGATATAAAAGGGAATAGTCCCATGTAACCCCTATGTAACAGGGAGATTGATCTTTTGCTAATAAGACCATGAGTGTTAAATTTTTAACCAAAACTTCCAGAGCATTATGTACCCACAAACTGGACCCGTGCTTGTAAATTCTTGGGTGAATTGGAATAACCGATTGAAAAAGAGCTTGCAGAACATTGGAAGAGAGCAGAGATGTACAGTGGCTCAAGCTGAAGGGCTTAGTGACCAGAACTTGTAGTTTGTGGGATTAAAATAGGTGCTTACCAGAAAACATACAAGACCTGCCTGTGCAGTAGATTGCTTCCACCTCTCAAAGTAGTAAGTAACACTGGCTGTAGAGGAGTAAGGAACCTGAAGGAAATCAGGCTAAGGCTGAGCTCTCTACAAACTGAACCTTCGAATTTGTGAAGAATCGGGTAGAAAAAAAAGGAAATGCAAAGGAAGAGCCTCAACTTGAGAGATTTAAACATAGTGGAGTTGAGTAGCAGAACTGAGTGTTGCAGAGAAAATCTGCAAACTACAGGGGAAACAAGCATCACTGAACTGCAACATACACAGTGAAAATACAAATATCTTGTCACCTGGCTTTACAAAAACACAGTTTAAACCTGAAAACTAATGTTGATACATGCCCAGACTTACCTGCACTGAAAGATAATACTTTTTTATCAAGTATAGATTTTTAAATAGTGCAGTGCATATGAATGTTTAACCTAGAATAAAGTATAACTCAGACTGACTTTGATATATGTTTATTGAGAAAAATGTAAAATCGAATAACAATTGATGAGTAAAGTTTGGTGGTGATATACATACCCATAGCAGTTCTAAATATAGTGCATAGCATACAATAATTTAGGAGATATCATATAGTA
This sequence comes from Antrostomus carolinensis, assembly GCF_000700745.2. Taxonomy (NCBI): domain Eukaryota; kingdom Metazoa; phylum Chordata; class Aves; order Caprimulgiformes; family Caprimulgidae; genus Antrostomus; species Antrostomus carolinensis. The sequence continues at coordinate 9,705 of NW_010286754.1, forward strand.
ACTATTAGCAATAGAATTAATGGAGGTTTTTAATATTTGAATAACTAGTTCAGAGTATTTAAGGCAAACTTGAGTCATTGTGAGTATTTAAGGCAAATTTGAGTCAAAAACTCAAATGTGGTACAAGCAGAGGACACTACCAGAAAACAAAGGAGGGAAAAACATCTTTGATGAGGCAAAGTTTTACAGAAAAACAATAAGAAAAAGATTGAGCTTAAAGTATCAAAGCCCACAATTTTTTAATTAGACTGGATAGTATGGTCATATTTTCATTTAATTATTTTAAGTATTTCATCTTAGATTTCTGCAAGGACAAAGTCTGTACTACATTCATCTGCCCCTGAAGCTATGTTCACTCAGAGATCACTTGCAGATTTCCAAACACCTCTTGAAATTCAGTCAGTGTACTCCAGTAAGAGTTTGTCTTCACGAGCAATTATCTGTTAGCCTTTCTCTGAAATGAAGTCTAGTCTTGAGTCTTGATTTTATGCATCTTAGGTTTTTTTTTTCCACTCTGTATTTCCAGAATCAGACATTGTACATCTTTAAAGCATGCATGGAGTAATGTGTGACTGCTGTATCTATAGTATAAACTGCTCTTTTATTTATTCTTATCTATTTATATGAAATAAAATACTTTTTTCATGCTACTAAGGAGGTCTGGTAATTTGATAATGCCACTTGCAATGCTTGATACTTAAAAGTCCATGTAGACTTTGGATAGCATACTAGATGAAATTTTAAACCCTTCTTACTTCCAAGACGACTTGAAAAGCGATTTTTTTTCTTTGGAAAGCTTTAGCTCAAAGGTGTTCCCCATTTTTGCTGGGTTTTTTCTGATACTAATATAACCTGTTTAGCTCAGCACTAATTTTATTAAATTCTAGCACGACTAAATTCCACTGTCATACTGCAGAGGTCCTTGGGATAATTACTATTTTTCACACTAGTAGTAGAGATCCATCAGGAGTCTCCCATTTACAAGATTACTTCCTTAAAAAAAAAAACAAAACAGTGCAGGGTTGGATGAATTCCAACTAGTTAAAACAAATTCAGAAGAAACTGCGACTCTAGTACTGGGCTGAAGAAGTTGCACAGTACCACGCACCAGACTTCTTTAGTAGGTTCTGTCTTTTCTATTTTAGTTTCAGTAGGAAATGGGGAAGTTATCTTGGCCACGCAGCTTTATTTTGATAAACATATGAAAAGCAGTGTTTGATATGATTTTTAGCCATTATTCAGAGAAATACAGTTTGAATTCAATCAAGCTCCTCTAGTCCTGGAATGCTGTGGCATGGTTGCTACATCTAGGTAGGAATATACCCAATTATTCATATTTTACCACATTGCCAAAAAATTTCTCCCTGAAAACACTTCAACTAGACTAGAATAAGTAGAAGGAAAGGAAAATAATTGCAACCATTCAAAAAGTTTTACCCTGCTTTTATGTCCTCCCCACATGTCTCACACCAAGAAATCCACAGAATGTCAATGAAGTTAACATTTTCTTGATTCCCAGACCTGAGTTTAGTTTCTACTTCATTAAAATATTATCTCTGCTAAATCAACCAGTTCCTATTTAAACATCAAGAAATGGTGTTTTCTTAGTTTAGGTGCTTTTAAGAAGTTCAAACAGCTACATGAAGTAATTTTATTTACTTTTTCATCCACGAGTTTTTCACAACACAAATTTAAGCTTCTTCACTGAAAAAAGATACGTTTCTTCTGTTGCAAAATTCATATTTAGATCACCATTCTTCTCAATTAGAAAAAAATTAAAGCTTTAATAGTCAGGAACTAGGACCAACAAATTTCAAAGTACGGCTTATTAGGAAATGTATTGTACTGTGTTTAAATTGCCAAGAAAAAAAGGCAAGTTGCAATGATATCCACATGAGCACACCAGGAAAGAACCCACTAGCATTAACAAGATGTTCACAACCTTTGCACTACCACTGTCTGTGAAACAAGAAGAGGGATATACATTGTGTTCCTCAGTTTATTAAGAAAGTATATCACAACAGCTTTGGAATCACACAGAGCCTAATGAGAATTTATTTTTTTATATAGAGTGCTCTAGAGAAGTAGTTGAAGATTAAATGCAAGCAATATCTACTCTTCTGGAGAAGTTTTAGACTGCCAGAAGAAGCTGCTGCCTACTCCTGTAAACCCTATTTATAGATTAAGTAAAATCCAGAAACTAATAAGGACAAACATCCTGTACCTATGGAGCATTCATGGCATCACTTAATTTTTCATAGTCTAGTCTGAGAAGAAGCTATCTACTAAATTTTCTATCTGTATGGGACATAGCAAATCTAAATTTACTGACACCTTTTCATATCTTAATGGAGCAAGTCTCACTAGTGTGACATATGCAATAGAGAACTCTGAAGGTGAGGGGATCACCAGGACTCAAGAAGGAGGTGAAGTTGTCATAACACTCTGGTAGTGACCGTCTACAATTTTGAGTTCATCTCTTCCAAGCAACTCCACACATTTATTGAATCAAAAGTAAAGCTGAAACTGCCCACACAAGAAACTTCCTCAAAGAAGGAAGTCTGTTTACTCTCCACTTCTCTTTACCTACATTTTATTTAATTTCTTAACAACTCAGACTGACATCTAATAGATTAGAGAAGGAATTTATCCTGCCCAGTAAAAACATGGCTTTGGTCTGTTTGGTTATAAAGATTTTCCCATCATGCAGAGGAGATCGTTGCTTTCTTTGTTCCCTCAACACCTTCCAAGTCACCTCATATTTTCTTTTGATAGGGCCAGTACTTAGCAGCCAAGTCTGTTCCTTAATGCTTTTTTCTTTAAAAAGTCATCCTTGCTTCCTGAGCAGCACATCTTCAAACTAAGGTATTTTTGTTCAAAATGATGCCATAGGCCATAGCTGCAGTTACAGCTCTGTTTTACTTCTATAGACATCTTTGTCTTTTCAATGAGGCATCACCATCATGATTCCTGGGACACAAATGTTAGAACTTGCAAAGAAAAATTAAGTTCAGGTTACGATGCATGAAGTATCTGATAGTTCCACTCAGTTTTGTTCTTAGATGATGGATCATACACTTCTGTCACTCCTAAGCTCCTATTCTACAAAATTGTTACTTATTCTCTACTTAAGAAAATTCCAACACAGACTTAAGCAGTAAATATATAAAAACAGTGATAAGAGACATCTCTATATGACAATAATGAAAGCCCCACAAAAGAAGTAGCCATTCTTCCTACACAAATTATCAAAACATTTGAAGCAGAGGTGTCATTTTCACAAAAATATTTGTCTTTCATCTTGCTTCCATATTCATACTATCAAATAGCAGCAAAATCCCTTTTGCTGCCCGTTTTTAAAATGCCCTTTACTACTTCTCTGTAAAAAAAGAAAAAGAAATACTATGGCCCACAGCCTATTTTATCGTATATCAAAAGTTATTTTCTGAAATCTAAAACACAGGAATCCACAAGACACCTGAGAGGCATCTGTCTGCAGTTGTTCTCTTTCCCATTTTCCCTTTCATTAACTCCAGCAAAGACTTTTTGACAATGATCAGCTACAATATTCAGTCAACCACTCGCCCTCTCCCTTTCAGAAGCCTGTTGGGAATATTTTCTTCCTCCTTTTCCATTTCTCAGCTTCCCAATGGAAGCACTCTGCAGAAGCACCAAAATAATTACATGGTTCAAAAGTGTAGAACAAAAGAGGTAAAAAGCAGCAAAAAGATCAAATGTACACCAACATATAAGCAATCAGTGGGGTCCCACAACAGTATGGTGTTACAGAAGACATAAGATGAGCTGCCCAGGTTCTCTCAGATTCAATCAGTCCATGTAAGAAGAGAAAGGAGTTCTCTTTGAAAAATTTAACAGCCTGTAAGTGTTACAGTGAGCAGTTTTAGGAAAACACACCTCAGACAGCCATTAAGCACAGCAGGAAACACATTTGGCAATAATTCAGATTCTTATCATCAGCCCAGATACAGGCCCAGCACCCCGAAATCATTCCAAAGCCCAACAGCAGCAGTGTGAGTCAGGCCTAAAGCTGTACCAAAATGCAGCATCACATCCCTTGCAGGAGTTAGAGTGACTGAAGAAAATATCAATACTCAAATATTAATATTAGTAATCAAATACTTGCAGAACAGTAGTTCTCCACATCCGTATCTTTTTGACATCCCAATTTCAAGCTTTTACCTCAGTTTTCTTTTGATGCCCTTTACTACTTCGTCTGTAAGAAACAGAAGCCAGATAATACCTCATCTCCCTTTTCCATGTTTTATTTTTAGAACTCTAATATTTTTGAGATGACACATTGTACTATGCTGCACTAATGTAAATGATACATTGTCAAATCTATACAGGTTATGCTACACAGTTATAGAACCATAGAATGGTTAGGGTTGGAAGTTATCTTAAAAGATCACCTTGAACACTTGAACACTTCCAGGGAGGGGGCATCCACAACGTCCTTGGGCAACCTGTTCCAGTGTCTGCCACCCTCCCAGTGAAGAATTTCTTCCTAGTATCTAATCTAAACCTACCCTCTTCCAGTTTAAAGCCATTACCCCCTTGTTCTATCACTACCCACCCTTGTCAAAAATCTCTCCCCAGCTTTCTTGTAGTCCCCCTTCAGGTACTCCCTTTACAGAATCATTCAGAAATCAGAACAGCAAGTCATGCAAACTACTGTACTCCCAACTCAGAAACATGCAGATCATGAGTAGGTACAGTTCCACAGCTGAAAAACACATCTATATTGGCTGCACTTTGATACAGAATTTAAGAATGCCTGTAACTGAGAATCCCTGTTCTATTGCAGTCATATTAACCATTTGATATAATGTGGCTGTAAAGGAGCTATCATGAAACAACTGAAACAGCGGTCCATCCTTTCTACCAAATATCATGGTCCCTCTATAACAAACTACCATGCTCTCATCTCCTAATTCAAGGAAACAGTGTTCAGTAATTTCAAAGTGACCTTGGAGTGAAAGGATAGCACTCCAACTCTCTTAACTCACTACGTAGTTTAGATGGCAAGAATGAGCTTTAACTCCTTTATCAATACTGAACTGGTTCTAGCACTTACACCTGTTCCTATGAATGAAAAGTGTTTCTGTTACTTAGTACTTCGTATTATCCATGCTATTCTGAAGTCAAATTTAACAGCAAGTGAAGAGGGTTACAGAAATACGGAGCTTTTGCTCTTTGGCAAGGATTAATAACTCTAGTTACAACTCTTGTCAACTTTATTCCTCATTATGCTCAACAAGTTAAGAATTAAAACCCCTGAATCTCAGTTTAGGATCCACAAAATTGAAAAACAAGATCTATATTTTAGATGAAAAGCTTTTCCATCCTCTTTCCATGTACAAATGTGTGTTCTTATGTATTTATATCCACACAGATGTTTATATATAAATATGTAAGATTTGCAAGAATGAAACCATTGTAGACAGTATTTTAGTACATGACACATTAACCTTATCTGAGAACGTAACTTCAAAAACCTTTGATCAAAAAAAGTCAAGCTGTGCAATAAGAACACATTCCTTCAGTGCAAGCTGTATGACTATCAGAAATCCTGTACCTTGGTATCAAATACTACAAGACTGTGTACTCCTTGCATAGCAGGGTACCCATCTAGTTACTCTCACACAGATGCTCAAGCTAAGGCTAACAAAATAAAAGGCGGGGAAAGAGCTGTTTCCTTCAGACTGTGAATTCAGACTTCCCTGCCACAGCTGCAACACTACAAGATTAATGAGTTCCACACACAGGCTTTTTCCAGGCCACAGTTACAAAACAAAGGGAGGAACCACAAAAAGGAGGATACTTTTCCACAGGCACCCCCTTAACCCTGATTTAGATACTCTTCATAAATTCCTATACTGCACAGATGCCCTGATGTCTTCAATTCTGCATTCACATCCCCTGACAGAGCTTCTAGACTTCTGATATCTCACATGGATATAATATTTCCTTTTGTTCCTCAACCTCCTCCTTAAATGTACCATAAAAGTCATTAAGAGCTTGCCACATGCCCCCATCTCCCAACAACCACATGCCTCACACTGGAAGAATGAATACTGGTATACAGAAATGGGAAACTGGATGCACTGGTTAACAGCAAAGTCAAAGAGCAGAAACTAAGGGAGTAGCAACTCTGGAAGAAAAACAGGACATGAAACACATCTGACCCCATTTTTTTTATTTTCCCTGCCCACAGACACATTCACAATTATCACCTTGCCAACATTTTGATGCATTTCTACCACATGTTGAAAAATAAACAGGGAAAAAAAATAGTGTAACTTCACATGTAGTCTTGGTAACAGTTAAATCAACAATGCAATGGAAATTGAAATATCTTTAAAAGCAATTAATAATTTACCTTTTGAGTCAGGCCAGGTGTGGCTAGGCTTCATCAGTTTCAGTGCTCTAAATACACTGAGCAAGAGAGAAAACAGTTCCTGCCTGTAACATGCACTAAAGAATCCATTCCCCAATATTCTGTCAATGCAAATGATAACTACTGCATATGTAAAAAAGCTTTATCTTTCCTAATAGTACCTTTTTGTTCAACTGCAACTGCTCTGTAGGATTCTGAGAGTGTTTTTTCCTGGCAAGTCCTTCTTGTCACATGAAAGGGTTATCCAAGGTATGACTTCTAGAAATGAAAAATTAGGAATGACTGCTCTGAAATCAACCGAACCATAGTTGTAAAACCAGAACTGGAACTAAGGAATCTCACAGAGTAACACTGATATAAGCTGTTTTAGCAGAACTTTACAGCATTTCATGTACTCTCTGCAATATAGTTAAGAACTAGTTTTCACAGGATAGTAAAGAGGAACCCATTTATACACTCATCTTTCTCAAAGCTTAAGTTGTACTTCTAAATACCATACAACTAATACAAATATAGGTATTGGGAAATTGGATGATGGTCATTCTTCCCTGGAAGTGAGTAGCTGTGCAAAAATAACTATATTTCATGTTCTTAAAAAGCTTTAATGAATAGAGACATTCACATTGCTTAACTTCTCTATGCTTTTGCATATTTCATAATAAAAAAGATGCCTACCAAAAAGAGATTGCTAAAGTTCATTTATAATCAGGTTTATAATCCAGAATTAAGTGTTTCAAAAGGGAAAAAAAACCAAAACAACCACATTTACTCTAAGACCTTAAAAAAAATTAGTTCTGTAATGACTCGGAAAGCGTTCCTGTCAAAGCCACTTGTATAAGTGATTTCCAGATGCTGTAAGCCTCCAGAACTTGTTACAGATGTTTCAGTGACAATTCAGAAGACTCAGCTTCTACCTGAGGTACCTGTGCAAGCATGCCTCATTAGCAGTCAACTCAAGAGCAATCAGCCATACCTGGATCTATATAACAATCCTTATTCTACACTATGTTCATATTTTTTTCTCCACCATCCCTTCAAAGCTATAAATGAACAGGCCTTACCTGCCTGAACTTCTAACACTTGAAAGGGTACTCTTGCCATGTACCACAGGAGAATGAAAACTGGTTTTGAATTTTAGCAACACAAAATACTGAAGCTGCATTACAGACTGTATTGAATGCTAGAAATCAACATTTTCCAAGTACTCTTCAATTAACTATATATACTTCCAGCAGCTAGTTACCTTGAGAGCTACTGAAACAGACCTGCCACAGAAGCTCATGGGTATAAATTCTATCCATTTGCTGTGATGTGCAACTTTCTTCTGTCAAAATCTATACTCAAATCTTCTCCTGCT
>NW_010286754.1:17503-25610 GCF_000700745.2 Antrostomus carolinensis
TGAAAGTGAATTTTGCACAACTCCTTTGCCCTCATAGTCCATGGTATCTCTCTTACTCAAACATCAAAAAGAGTTCCCTTTGAACTGCTCAATTTCTGTTTTCATTCAGAAAGACTGAGCTGAAGTGGTCTCCTCTTTGAGACAACATTCTGAACTGTAAGAATTTCATCTTTACAATGTACCCTCTTCCTATGATCACCTGCAGTATTTAGTCTAGCTCATTGCCAGCTAACCAGTTAGTGAGTACTGTAATTGACACTAATGCTGTAACAAACTCAAGGCATTATGCAGAGGATTATGATCTGTTTAGCCTTACATATCTATCTTAGAAACATTTTTGACAAAATCATATCTGTTCACATGAGAGGGAAAAAGTTATGCTTGCTTTCCATATTCAAAATACCCCTCACCTCACCAATGAGTTAACTACTTTTGTCTATTTGTAGGCATCTTTAGGAGAACAGAACAGGATGCATTCATAAAGAAAAACAAACACAGGAACTAAGGCATTTGTGAGAATCAGATTTGATGCCAGAAAGAAAAAGCTCATTTTTCCAATACTTCATGTGAATTTGGGGTTGCCAACCTCCCCCCGCCTACCCCCCGCCATATTTTTTTGTACATTACTAATATTCTAGCACATCCTTTGTTACACACCACTGTAACAAAGAGTGCTGATAGGGAAGAGAAGGAAGCTTCACAAAATGATGCTGCCATGCATAAACCTTAAATGTGACTTTTACTTTAAATTCATCTTGCTTGTTGTACTTGACTGCAACAGAACAGTCAGAAGGCAGCTGCTACAGAAAATCATTGTGGCTACTATCATCAGCTAATTATGTCTAGCATCACTTTGATTTTTTTCATGGATTTACAATCAAAGGGGCAGGAAACTGCAGCTCCACATTGTTGGAAGAGAAAGGAGTAAGACGTTCCTGAAAACTTTCACCAACAATCCCAGGATCCTCCTCTTAACATTTCTCCTGCAAGGTCTAGTATTTGTGATTTGGAAACATTCAAGTGAAATACAGGAGTCAGAAGTATATAGCCAGAAATACTAAAAAACTTCACAGTTAAAGTCTCTGGGAAACACCAAGAGATGTTAACTTGCAATGTTCTCTATTGTCCAACCAGGCTTTATAGACAACACACCAAAAACCAACAGAACTGCTCTGGGTTTTCCCCGTTGACTCTTGCCTTTCCCCTTTTTCTCAGGTTAATTCTTTATTGCAGAAAACACTTCATTATAATTTTCTTGAAATAAATACCTCCAGATAGTGGAAAAAAGTAAAAGGAATTTCATTGTTTTAAAAAAATAAGGTATTATTTTTTCAATACAATATTTTGACTTCAAAGTCATTACCAACTAGTTAAAAATAACTCATCAATAGATACGTTCCAATCTCACTGCAGCTGTGTATCAGGAATTAAAAGTCAAGATGACCCTTCTTCAATAATTTACTGCCAAGAATAAAAGTGTGAGTGAACATAATAACAATCCATCAACCACACAATTTTTTGTGGTTAGCCAACATGTCATTTAAAAACATGGCAGAGAACAGCCAACCTTTAATGCAAGAAAATTTCCAGTAGCTACATGGTAAGCATACCAACCAAGGACCTGGAAAAGGAGTCAGTCTTTGAAAAGCTCCATGTCTGATCCAGTTAAGATCAGTATTTCCTTTCCTAGTTGCAGTTGAAAACAATGTTTCTTCATACTGATTCTACCTGTTAATTCCATTTTAAGACAAAGTACTAATCGATCCAAAAACCTAAATTTTATTTTCATACCATCTAAAAAGTAAAAATAAGTTTAAGCAAAAAATAAAGTTCTGCTACTTATCACCTTTATGATGAAACACTTTGGCGTGCTTTAATTGTGTGAATATTGGTAGTTTAGCACAGTTTTTATAAGTTATTCTATATTGTTTTAATGTAATCATATTTAAGAGGGAGGATTTTTTTTTGTTTTGCAGAAGGATATGATCTAGATAAGTTACCACAAAGATAAAAGCCTAACTTAGCTGGCAGCCAAACAAGACACAGCCATTCATAGCCCCCTCCTCTTCTTCCCCCCACCCAGGGAACTGGGAAGAGAATTGGAAGCGTAAAAGCAAGGAGACCTGCAATTTGAGGTAAGAACAATTTAATAATTAAAGTAAAATTAAAATAGTAATAACAACAACAACAAAGAAAAGCAACGCATAGTACAATTGCTCATCACCCGCCGATAACGCTCCCAGAGGAGTGAAAAGGAACCCCAAAACCAAAAATCGCAATCCCAGAAAAGCAAGCCCAAATGATTCCTGAGATAATCCCCTCGTTTTCTGGTCAGACCCAGTTAATATACTGAACATGACGTATTATGATATGGAATATCTCATTGGCATATCTAGCTGCCAATTCTGGGTTTTATTAACTACTACACTTTCCCCCTCCCAGTCCTTTGCACTTGCAAACTACCCAAACACCACGTCCTTGTACCTTATCAACATTCTTCTCATTACAAAGCCCACACTGAAACCAAAACACAGTGCTTTCTAGCTACTAAGAAGAAAATTAACTCTACCCTAGCAAAGACCAGGACAATCCTGTTCACAACTATTAAATTTCTGAATTTTGGAAACAAGCAACTGAGCAGCTTTCTATGAAAATGTATTTTTCCTTTTCAATAAAAAAAATATCAGAAAGAAACAAGTCTATATAGACTGCATGACTAAACTACTATTTTGCCTGCAACAACAGGAATAGCTCCACAGAAATAACGTTTTATATATAGAAAGTAAAGGAATACAGAGAAACATCCTTGATAAGACTTATTTCTCACATCCTATTCTGGCATTCAGCCTCTGATATCTACAGGAAATAGCCTTACCGATGCTTTTAAGTGATGACTGAATGAGGCAGTAGACACCCAGCTATGCAGCACTCATTGATAAATCAGAACTGCAGAGAGTGCATTTTTTCCAGGGATTTTTGGGTTTCAAAAAAAGAAAAAACCTAATGCTTTTAGGTGGAAAAAAAAAATCTTAATCAGAAGGAGACAGATGGTTTCATCACTTCCTTTAAAAAAATAATAAAAATAGTTCAGAATGTAGCTCCCAAGAATCAAATACCTAGGAAAGCTAGAACTGACTACATTTCTTTCTAGTTTGCTCAATACATGTCTTCTCAAAGATCTGTTTCATCCGTTAGTGAAATTAAATAGTAAGTACACAAAAAAATGAAGCTCCTTCACACATGCAGAGTAGAGGATCATATGAACAAACTAAATACTTATAGTGTCTAACTTAACAATCTAAACCAGGATTTTAGCTGAATTTTTGTTCTACTTATGTTGCTATAATTCCTTAAGAAGTAATCATGAACAGGAATCTCACAATTATATTTGAAAATAAATTATTACACACCTTTAAGTTTGTAAAGATGGAAGAGAAGCCACATTCACTTTTCACAGCCTGGCTAAGAAGTTATTTGCAAACTGACAGTCCTTCTAAATAATACTCAGATATTAGAGATGAGATTCTTGTATTAAAAAAACTCCATGTTTTGCAACAAGCTGGTCACAATGGTTTTGTCTGTCTTACAGAAGCCAGTGTAGCCCACTGTTGTTCAGCTAGAAACTACACAAATCCTCTACTCTTGCTTACTGCCTAGTTACAGACAGATGTGTCTTTACAGCTCCAGAGCAGGTCAGTTCCTTAAGCTTTCTATTTTGCATCCTTCTTTTTTTATTAACATGACTCATCTTACTACAGGAAAGACAGCATTGTAAGCCCCAGATTCCACAAAAGGAAAAAATGAAACATCTTGCTGTCAAGTCTGACTACAGCACTGCAAAGCTTACGAAGGTAGGAGTAAATTAATCATGCAGAGATCCATGCTGTCATGGCTAGAAGCTTTTGGTACCTGAGGTGGCTCAATTATAACTAGTTAGAGCATCTCCCTACTACATTCTGTTCTGACATGCAAACATGCCAAGACACAGCAAAGAGGTTTCTTATGCAGTAAGGATTTAGAAAAAGATGCAAAGCTACTAAAATCAACAGGAAAACTTAGAACCTACCTGAGAGAAATTGAATCTCCCAGCAACACAAGTTGATTTGCTATGTAAGGCATCTTGTGCACCTAAGCCAGCCTGCTGGTCTGTAAAACCTGCAGTTTTTACAGATGCAAGTAAAAACTTATCACCTTGAAAATTCTTTCCCTTTCTCCATCTACTTATAAAACAACCACATGCTTCTCCTGTAAGAGCTTCAACCAAAGGAGCATAATGCAAGTGGCACGAAGGGAAGAAAGAAGAGATGCTCACTATTAGAGAAACACACTGTTAAACAAGCTTGGTTTACCTCTAAAGCAACCCTCAAATTGAAAGTCCTACAATTTCAAGAAAATAAGGGTATTTCAGTAAAATGAGAAATGTGGATCACTGTCCATCACACTGCTAATAATTAAGCTCTGCTTTTTGCAAGACTACCTGGTTTTGCCCTTACCTGTGGATTTTAGCACTTTCCAGTTTAAATTTGACAAATAAATAATCTGTGATCCCTCATTTAGTTAAGAAGTTATTCTGGTGTCTGTTTTCTTAGAGCACAGTCTTATAGCTCAATGCCCAGACTCAAGTTAATTTCCACAAAGGCATTACAAACATGCAATTTAAACACAACAACAAAACATAACTGTTTAAAAACAACTCAATTTTAATGAGGCTGTTCAAAAACAGTATGGTCAGCAAAGTGAGATGAAAGAAACTACCAAGTATGCTTGACAAGGCCATTCTGGATGTAAAAACAAACCAAGTGACAAATACTAAGCGGGGTACTTAGTGGCAACCTGGGAAGTGGAGGAGTGAGGGCAGCACAGGAATGATATCTAGCAGAGGTATGAGGAGGCGGGAGGGGGAAACAAACTTTAAAAAAGGATTACACTAACAGTAGTGGGCAACATGACATCAACATGATTCTATGATCATCCTTGATGCCTAATCCTTTCTGGAAATCACAGAATGGTTTGGGTTGGAAAGGACTTTTAAAGATATAGTCCAACCTCACCAACATGGGCAGGGACATCTGCTAGATCAGGTTGCTCCAAGGCCCATCCAGTCTGGTCTTGCACACTTCCAGTGATGGGCCTCAAAATCGTGGAATCACGTGACATGGAAGGGACCCACAAGAATCAAGTCCAATTCTTGCCCTAGCATAGGACAATCCCAAGATTCAGACCATGTGTCTGAGGGTGTTGTCCAAATGCTTCTTGAACATCGTCGGACTTGGTGCCATGAGTATCTCCCTGGGGAGCCTGTTCCAGTGCTCCACCACCCTCTGGGTGAAGAACCTTTTCCTAATGTCCAACCTAAACCTCCCCTGGCACATCTTCCTGCCATTTCCCCTGGTCTTATCATTGGTCACCAGGGAGAAGAGATCAGCACCTGCCCCTCCTCTTCCCCTTGTGAGGAAGTTACAGACCACAGTTAGATCTCCTCTCAATCTCCTCTTCTCCAGGCTGAATAATCCAAGTGACTTCAGCCTCTCTTCATACAGCTTCCCCTCTAAACCCTTCGCCAATGTAGTGGCCCTCCTCTGGACAGTCTCCAGTAGCTTTATATCCTCAACCTTCACCTCCCTCAACCAGCTTGCAATGCAGTGCTTGATGCACCCCAGGACACAGTTGGCCCTCTTGGCTGCCAGGACACATTGTTGGCTCGTGTTCAACTTGCCATTGACCAGAACCTCCAGGTCCCTCTCTGCAGGGCTGCTCTCCAGCCTCTCATTCCCCAGTCTGTGTGTGTATCCAGGGTTGCTGTGTCCCAGGTGCAAAATCCAGCACTTGCCCTTGTTAAAATTCACAGTTGGTGATTGCCCAGTTCTCCAATTTACCTAGATCTTTCTGCAGGGCCTCTCTGCCCTTGAAAGTGTCCACAGCTCCTCCCAAGGTGTGGACACTCTTGGTGTCATCAGCGAACTTAGATAGCAGTCTTTCAAGTCCTGTATCCAAGTCGTTGATGAGGACATCAAAGACCACCAGCCTCAAGATGGATCCCCGCGGGACCCCACTAGTGACCGGTTACCAGCCCAGTGTAACCCCATTGACCCCTTTGAGCCTGACCTGTCAGCCAATTGCTCACCCATTTCATGATGTGTTTATTCAGTTGGATGCTGGATGTTTTGTCCAGGAGGATACTGTGAGAGACAGTGCCAAAGGCTTTACTGAAGTCCAAAAAGATCACATGGACTGGTTTCCCTTGATCAACTGGGTGGGTAACCCTATCACAGAAAGAGATTAGGTTTGTCAAGCAGGACTTTCCTCTCATGAGCCCATGTTGGCTGGAACCACATATTCTCTGGACAACCTGTTGCAGTGCCTCTGCACCCTCATCAAAAAAATTATTCTTTATGTCTAATCTAAGTCTATCCTCTCTCAGTTTAAAACCATTGCCCCTTATCCCGTCACTACAGTCCTTGGTAAAAAAGTGTCTCCATCTTATTACCTCCCTTTATATGTTGAAAGACCACAATAAGATCTCTTCAGAGCCTTCTGTTCTCTAGGCTGAATAATCCCAACCCTTCATAGGGGAGGTGTTCCAGGTCTCTGACCATTTTTGTGGCCCTCTCTGGACCTGCTCTAATGATGTCTTTCTTGTGCTAGGGACCCCAGAACTGGACCCATTATTCCAGGCCGGGTCTCACTTTGATTAGGTAGCTAATCGACTTAGTCAAGTATGTTTGCTATCAGCATGCCTTCCTAACAGACTAAAAATTCAAAGTTTCTTTCCTCTTTCATTCTCACAGCATAACAAGTGGATAGCAATTCTAACTCCCAGGCCAAAATTCTCTCTCATCCAACATTACAAAGGCACAGTTTCAGCCAACATGAAAGGTTTCTTATAAAGAATTGAAGACACTTATGCTCATTAACTACTCATGAGTTAAAGCCTTCACTGCTTTTAAGGAAAATGCTATTATAAATTAGTTCTGCATTAGTTTACAGCTATGCTACTTAAGTTTGCTGCTTTGAATCAAAAGTATTATTTCTCTCTTAAAAACCAACAAAATACCTCCATATATTCTCCAGCTGCCTCAGTTATAAGGCTCAATATACTCTTTTCAATGAAAACTCTAATTCACTTGTGACAGCCTATATAAAACAAAAAAGCTATGGAAAAAGTACCAGGTATTTAAAACATTTCATTGGAAAAGCCTATCTCACTGCATTGCCAGAAATGAATGATATTTAAAACTAGCCAGAGATTTAAATTTGTGCCAAGTTAAACCAACAAATCAATTCCAAAGACTCTAAGTAAATCATCAGTGCAATCAACTCATACAAATCACTTTGTAACATATACAGTGTTGATACAGCAAGATTCCTTGGTACTCAGTGTAGACAGGTTTTATATAAATTTTAAGTATCAGCCAGCTTGGATAATGCTTCTGTAGAATAATCACACAGTGTTTTGGAGACACACATACCTCACCCCCAAATTAAGATATCCTGCTGGAGAAGATTACCATTCACCAAAACCTATAGACTACTGACCAGGTCCACCCAAACAAGAACCTACTTTAAAACCTGTAGGAAATACACTGAATGTGATTCTCCTATATATTTAATAATTTATAGATAACAGAAAGAGTTCTGAAAAGCACTAAGTTTCAGTATTTTACATCTAGACCCATGACAAAGATTAGTGCAGCCTCTTCTCCCAGCAATGCAAGTCTTAAAATTGCTTTTATATACTGCTTTATCATTATAGCTACTGAAATCTAATTTAGAGTCCACTACCACCACCCACCACTGCAGGCCTCTTATCTTTTTTTTTCTTCAGGTTTACAATTCCTTCTGAGCTTTATTTCATCATATTCAAAGTCCAGATGCTGTAACTCTTGAGAGGCCTTTGCTTTGTTTCTCTTTTCTCATCAGTATCATTTGCAAGAGGCTTTTTTCACCATTTTCTCCTGAAGACACAAAAATGAAGCAGCTCCTGCTAGCACAGCTACACTTTACAGCTCTTCAGAAGTGATTATTCATCCTTGCCCAGACTATAAAAACCAGGAAGGTAATGATTTGTTTGTTGGATAGCAATAGAATCATAGAATGGTTTGGGTTG
>NW_010286755.1:0-17328 GCF_000700745.2 Antrostomus carolinensis
GATGCTGCGGGTCTCTGCTCGCTGTTAACATCTTCCCTCTGCTTATTTTGTCCTTTTTTTTTTTCTCCTTCCCCCTCCAAATCTTGGCCTCCCCTCCCTCGGATCTGTGTGCTCGGCTCCTTCTGGGCTTTACCGGTGGGGTAGGATCATGCCGGACCAGATCACCGTGTCGGAGTTCATCGCCGAGACCACAGAGGATTACAACTCCCCGACCACCTCCAGCTTCACCACTCGGTTGCAGAACTGCAGAAATACGGTCACGCTGCTGGAAGAGGTAAATAATTCCACCTTCACCCCTTTTTCCCTTATTTTTTCCCTCTTTGAGAACGCTCATCGGGGACGGGGCAGTACCACCCGCCCAAATCCACGGCAGCTAGAGGCATTGGTATGCATGTAATCTGGTCTTTTAATTGTGGGACTTTGCTCTTGTGCTGAGCTGGTTACAGAAAGCTTTCCTGCCCTGACGGCTTAAAGATCAGTGCGTAAAGCAGTTGCCTGAACTTAAATATTACTGTTGTACTTCTTGGTGTTTTTGGTGCTGGCGGTTGTTTCAGTAGAAAAAAGTGTGACTGTTAGGCTTTTCCGAGGGAAGATGAAGGTTGAGTTTTGTTTGGGAGCTTTAGCAGAGGTTTTCCCCAACCACTTCGATCAAGTCAGCACAGAACTCTGACTGTGGAAGCCTGCCAAGGGAGACCTCGTTTAAGAAATGTGGTAAGGATGAGTGTGGAGTGAGGAAAATAATATGAAAGTAAAATAGGTGGTGGAAGGAGAGGAGCAAAACAGTGCAGCAGAAGTGATTATACAGTCTCAGTAGCTCAACCTTGAAGCCTCAGTGTTGGGTTGGGTTTTTTTTTAATGCTTACTATGAGCGTCATTTAAATGTTCATCCTGCTTCACTGTTGAGAATTAGGAGTGTGAAAATGAGTGAACTTCCAGAGCTGGCTTCTATGGCATATCAGACCACTGCTTCCTATTTGAGGTTTCAGTGTGTTTTCCTGTGGACTTGGTCAGCAGTTATGAGGAAATGTCTTCCAAATGACTTTAAAACAAGACAGTGTGTAGCTCTTCTCTTGCCCTGTGCTTGGTTGAAGGTACTAGCATAAGGACACTGGAAGAAGATTATTTTTTTGCTATTGTTTCATAGATTGCAGTTAGTTGTTGTTTTGGATTATACATTTAGTTCATCAAGTATTTCTCAATTCTTCAGGAACCAGTGTGTATCTAGGAGATGGATTTAATAGATTCTTTTTAGTTCTGTTGAACGTGTTGCCATGAGCAAAGTATTTGGTATGCAAGGAAAGCATATTCATAGAATCATAGAATGATTTGGGTTGGAAGGGACCTTAAAGATCATCTAGTTCTAACCCCCCTGCCATCAACAGGGACACCTTCCACTAGACCAGGTTGCTCAAAGCCTCATCCAGCCTGACCTTAAACGCTTCCAGGGAGGAGCAGCCACAGCTTCTCTGGGCAACCTGTTCCAGTGTCTGACCACCCTCACAGGAAAGAATTTCTTCCTCATATCTCATCTCAATCTCACCTCTTCCAGTTTAAAGCCATTACCCCTTGTTCTATCACCACCTGCCCTTGTCAAAAGTCCCTCCCTATTAATCATGGTGTTCTACTGATAGTGTTGGGTATGAAAAATGTAATTCCGGAGGATTAAAGTTAATTAATGTTGGCTTAGTAGAAAAACTGTCCATATTAAAAATTTTAACAGTGCTATTGTTTACAGTAACTGGCTAGATGATAGAGTGATTGTAAGAGTGCATTTAAAATGATGTATTTTATTTTTTCTTATGTAACCTAGATTAACTTCTATAACTTTTCCATAACTGCAACTGTTTTTTTCTCATGTAACTAAGCCATGGTTTCTTCTAGATTTATCAGAAATCAACCTGTTTTGGTTTGTGTTTGACAGTATTGCTGCCCCGTGGTCTTAACTGTGTGGAATACGTACAGCCATTGGTATAGTTACTAGTACAGTTGACAGCATTCATAGAGTTAAGTAAAAATATGTATTCTGCCATCACTGGTGACTTCTAGGGTAAGGATACAGTATAATGCTCTCATGATTTGGGAGATACATCAGTATGGTCTGAGTGTGGTAATGCTCATCCAAAGCAAAACAAAATATGGAAGATAAATACGCAGTGTTCTGTACCACTTGTGTGGATTTTTAAAGTTTTTACATCTGATTTGACAGCAGTGAATCAGACGAGTAGAGAATGGTGGGCGCTTCTAGTGCTTGCATTGCTGTTTCTTGAATTTCTTTTGTTTGTGTAACTTATGTGCCTTATTTAAACTGTTTGCAGTTTATATTGATTCTGAGCTTGTTTTGTATTATCATTTTATCATCTGTAAATGTAAGAAAGCTTTGTTTGATGGGAAATAAGATATAAATGTGCTTTACTGTTACACACTGCAAAAAATCTGCACCTTTCCCAAATTTGTTTTTATTAATGTGCATGAAGAAGTGCAGGTGGTCAGAATGTGGCAGGTGAAATGCTCCATTAGAGTCTCTGACTGTGTATCTTTACTGAAGTTGTAGCTTGCACACGCGGTTCTGCTGCTAGGTCGGTTTCTGTTCGTCTGTGTACCTGAGGCTGTGATTCATTTAAAGCAGGGTATTGAAATTAAATGGCTGAAGTGGCTGTTATGTCCTTCTTATTACCGCTGCTATTGTCCGTGCATCGTGGATGACTGAAGAGCTCTTCAGGCAGCTCCTGAACTTCAATTTTGAGCCCACTATATAAAGGCAAAGGGGATGAACCCTTCCTTGCAGCTGTTTGATTTTTAACTTGATGTTGCCATGTGGGTTGGAGCCCTCACTGGGCTTTTGCAGGCAGTGTCAAGCTCTCTACTGTTATGGCGCTGCAGCCTGAAGCATCTTAGGTCATTGTTTTAAAGCTAGTTTAATTCAACACAACCTGCACCTGCCTCAGGCACTATATGCCGTTTTGAGGCATACCTCAAAAAATCAGAACCCTAGGGAAGATTCTCTGAAGGATTTATGTGTGTAAACCAACTCCCCTCCCCTACAAAAAAACCCAAACTCTCTTCCCCCCAAAAAATCCTAAGGTAGTATAGACAGATTACTAATACAGAGTCTTAAAGTGTAGCCTCTGCTTTGTTCTTATCAAACATGCTTTTATAGCCACAGTAACTCCATGATTTGTTACTCAAATAGACTTTGAAGAGTTGATTTTAATCCTTGAGTTGATATTACTGTGTGAGCTAGTTGGAATTTTTGGGCAATGATGACATCTGTTCTGAGAATAAGTAGCGCACATGTGGGATCACCACAAGACTGGCTTGATTACCATTCTGCTGTGTCCCAGCTCCAGCTGAAAGGACATCTTGCACTCAGGGGATAACTCAGTTATCATGACCAGGCAGTTCTGAGTCTTTCTCCTAACGCAGCAGATGTTTTGCAGGACATTTTGAGATACAGAGGTTAAGCTTAAATATTTAAATTTCCTTTAGGCAGGCTAGTAGATAAGAAGGGCCAGTTGAAAGCTGATGGTACAATAAAGAATAGCTGCAGTTGTTTCTGATGCCACTTTTGCTGTTTGATGCCCGTTTTACTGTTATACTTTTGTAATACATCTTTAATAATGAATATTATTTATTTCTTTCTTATGCTCTTCAGTGAGAAGTTGAAAACTCAAAATGTGCTTTCTGACAATTGGATCTTGTCATACACATCCTTTTTTAATAAATATTTAACTAATGAGTGTAATGAAATATGGCTGCAGATATGTTTGGGTTTGTTGTGTTGTTGTTTTGGTGGGTTTTTGGGGGGGTTTTTTGGCCTTTTTTTTTTTTTTAATACAAAAACCCCAAACCACCATTCCTGCAATGACTGTGGCTCCTTTTGTTTCACACTGGGCTGATATGCTTGAGCTTAGAGGTGTGTTGGTCTGGACCGGTCCTGTAGCAGATGCGTGCTTGCTGCATTGGTGACAGAATGACTGACTGGCTTCTGCTCAGCCGAACGGAAATTCTGTTGTTCTGGGCTGGTATAATCTAAGATAACTTGAGAGGGGAAGATTTCACAGTGTTCTTCATCCTGTCATGGAATCTAAGATTAGAGATGGGAAAGGGGAAAGTGTGGGGATTTTTTTTTTGTTTGTTTTGCCTTTTTAAAATTTTATTTGAAAGTATGTTGTATGTGAATCATTTTCAATTTCCTGTTTGTAACTTTCCCTTCAGTTTCTATGGGTTTTTCTTATTCTATTGGGGGAAAGACTTTTTGACAAGGGTAAGGGGACAGGGTTTTTCCTTCTTATGATTTTGTAGAAACTAGCATAGCACCAAAACTGCTGGACAGTCAGTTCATCTACAGTGATTTCATGTGCTTTTCTACCACAAGATCATCTTCCAGTGACAGAGTATCCCATCAAGGGAGACAGGTGAAACCGTGAAAGAGAACAGGAGCACTTCCATTCTAAACCAACTTTTTGTTTTATTTGGCAATATGTACAGACATTATTCATTAGCCTGGACTGTGAAAACTGGTGAGATCTATTTTGTTTGTGTGTCTGAAGATAAGGAAATTTTTCTGCCATTTCTGTCACTTCATTTCCATTGAAGCATCACCTCGATATAATTACAGCAAGTAAATCATGACATCCTGTTCTTTATCCTTCTTTATTTTTTAAATCTATTTTAGATTTTTATTTTTTGGGGGAGGGGGAATTCACAGGCAGTAGACTTAAAAACAGCTTTTTCTAACCTTGTAACCTGTTACTAATGGCAGTCAGAAAGAGTCTTGCATCATAAGAGAGCTTTGCACTTAAGAGCTGGTGCTTAGGTAACAGACCACAAGCAACCTTCAGTTTGCAAATAAATATGCTTTTGGTAACAGGCCATCCTAAAAGAACCAGACAAGAAAAGGGTTGTTTTTTTTTTTTTTTCCTAGTAAATAAATTCAGGATAACTATTACTGTTTTTACACTGAATGGCAGATTGCACCACAGATGTACAAATGAGTATGTGAGTGTCCTAAAATACAGAGGCCACAGTGACAGCTCATGGGTGACTCCTGATCACGGTACTGAAAATGTGATGAAGACGGAGACTTGACAGCAATATCCTGTATTTACAGCGGCGTGTTTCACAAAAATGCAGTCGAGGATGTTTTTACATTTACATGCTACAGTACTTATTAATTTAGTATGTAATTGGTTTAACACTTCATTTGATAGTAGTCGAAACATTTGGTTGCAATAAGCAGACAATCTCCTTTTACCTAAATGTGACTGATGTGAGAAAAAACAAAAATGTTTACTGGCAGCTCAAAGTTTCAGTCATGGCTGATTAATTAGCTTTGCCTTTTGAGAATTTGTATTCATTTTAGACACATTTTTGAAAGTATTTACTGCTCATATGTTTTTTAGAGAAGTACTGCTTCTTGTTTTGAACTCCCAACAGGCTTCCTCATGTTTACTCATCAGTTAGGCAACTGTGAAAGTGCTCTTTGGTGCACTCTGTTCAGTATGCCGTTCAGATAAATCCTGACAGAGCATGTACCGTGTCGTCATGGGAACTTGGGCCCTGATGGAGAAGAGAGAGATGCTTAAAGTGACATTACTTAAAGAAAGTTGGTTTCAGTGTTTAGATTTCAGTCCTGTGGAAATATCTTCTGTAGTTAAAAAGCAATAAAAGCAAAAAAAATGTTCCCTTCCCCCTTCCTCTTTCTTTTTTCTTCAAACTACCCACAAAACCGTGTTTGTAATCGCGCATGGCATCACTGAAAGACTGCAGGTGAATGATTTAGAGCAGAATTAGATTGGTTGATTTAATTTCCAGTATTTTTTCACTCCAATGAGTAAAACTCAGTTTTCATAACTATTATTGTGATCTGCAATGATGTGATCATGAAGGTGTTTGTTAATAATTTTTAAAAACAGTTGTGAAACAAATTTGGAGAGACCTGTAAGAAAGATCATAACATCTTACTTTGAATGAACAGTATCTTGCAATAAAATCATTAGGCAGAATCAAGCCAAGAATGCTAATTACTAGTATTGTTTCAGGTGCAGAGGTAGGCAATATAAGCATGTTCTGAAAAAAGTGCCCTAAACCAACAGTACGTATTTTATGGGAAGCTTTTCAGAATTTCAGAATCCAGTTAATAGCATGTGCCATGGTAACTCTCTTGGAGGCTGTTCTGTCAGGTTTGATTGATACTGACCAAGAGGCCTGAAGTTTATTGGTGAGTGTGAAGGAAAACTCTGGAGGTAATAGCATGAGTTTCCTTTCCTGAAGGAGTACAGCTGGAAGTACACTCCCTGCTGAGAAGTACAGCAAACAGTTATTTTATATTTATAAAAAGACAGTATTGGTCTGTGTTATATATATATTGGACATTAAATACCAGTGAGCTATTGCTGAGCTTTTGTATAAGCATTGTGACAAGTAAGGTTTTTGAGGACAGTGGGTTTGCTTGTGGTGGTTATGGGAGAATTTTCCTTTAATGCTCCTGTGAAAAAGCAACAAAATGCTGTTGGGATCCTGTTTCCTGCTTTATACACGTAGATGTGCACATGGGAGCACACGCAGCCTCCTTGTCTCTTTCACTCTCTGATGGAAGGACAGGCCTCAAGTTGTGTTGTGACTGTGGTTAAGCCAGAGGGTGTATGCTTTTTCTTTTTTTCATAGCCACCTTTATCTTGACCTTACTTGTTTTATCTCTCTTGTTATGTTTGATATCAGGAGAAATACAGAAATCTTTCTGGTGCAGAAATAGGTACTTTTGCTTTTTCCTTGCCTAGGAACTAAAAATCTAGTGTGATGCTGGAGATAACTTTCTGCAAAATAAAAGTCTGTAGGACTGCAGGGCCTTTGACGTGGTCTGCTCTGGTAGCCTTCTATCTAGGTTGGTCAGAGATGAACCATATAAGTGACCTGCAGGACACTGACTGGGTTACCAAGCCTGGAGGATGATGATGATTGAAGCAAATTCCAGCTGGTAGCAGATTGCAGGTGGCATCCCTCCAGAATCTGTTTTGGGGCCAGTACTATTTGGTGTCTTTTAGTTGTCTGAATGATGGACTGGAGTGTGACCTCAACAAGTATATTTGGATGATACCAAGTTGCTCAGTGTGTTAGCAGACAGTCACCACTCAGTGGAACATGGAGAAATGATGTGACAGGAGGAGCCTTCTAGGGTCCAGTGAAGAGGAATGTGAAATCCTGTGCCAGCAATGGAGTAGTCCTGTGCAGCAGTATAGGCTGGCTAGAAAACAGGTTTCCAGGAAAGGACCTTTGACTCAGGTGGATGACAAGTTGTATGTGGACTGGCAGTGACAAAGGCCAGCCATGTTCTGGGTTGCATTAGTATGAGTGTAGCCAACAGCCAGAAAAGGGTGCGTCTTCCCCTCTATTCACCAATTGTGAGACCACATCTGAAATTTGGGGTTCACCAGTACATGAAAGAAATGACACTGCCACAAGTTCAGGTGAGGATCACCAAGATGATTAGATGTCTAGAGCACATTACTTAAGGAGGGGAAACTGGATTTCTTCAGTCTTAGGAGAGAGGCCAAGGGAAGATCATATTGCTTTCTTCAAGTTTGTAATGGGTGGAAACTGAGAAGGCAGAAATTCTGATTAGATTTGAGGGCTGGTTTTGGTCTGTTTTTTTTGGGAGGGAGGTCATGGCCCAATTTGTATCTACAACCAGGATTACCCTGTCCTGGGTGGAGAATCCAGCACTTGCTTTTGTTAAGCATTATACAGTTGTGTATGATGTGTATGTGTGTGCATACAGTTGGTGATTGCCCAGTGCTCTAGTCTATGCAGTTTTCTCTGTAAGATGTCTCTGCCCCCAAGGGAGTCCACAGCTCCTCCTAGTTTAGTATCATTGGCAAACCTACTTAATGTCAATTCCTGCATCCAGATCATTTATACAAGCACTGAAGAGCGTTGGTCCTGAAATTGAGTCCTGGAGAAACCCCACTGGTGACTGGCTGCCAGTCTGATGCAGCTCCATTTACTACAACTCTTTGAGCCCGACCCATCAGCCAATTGTGCACTCAATGAATTATGGACTTGTCCAGATGTTTTGTCCAGAAGGACACCATGAGAGACAGTATCGGAAGCTTTGCTAAAGTTCAAAACCACCATGTCTGCTGGCTTCCCTTGGTCAATTGGATAGATGACCTTGTCATATATAACAGGAAATTAAGTTGGCTAAGCCGGACTTTCCCCTTGTGAACTCATGCTGGCTATAACCAATGACTGTGTTGCCTCAAGTGTTTTTCAATAACTCCCATAACAACCTTCTTTATAATTTTACCTGGCACTGAAGTGAGACTGACAGGCCTGTAATTACCAGGGTCCTTCCTTCTTAACCTTCTTGAAAATTAGTACAAAATTTGCCAGCTTCCAGTCAACGTTGCAGACTCCCAAGACCATTAAGAAATAATGGAGAGAGGTCCTGCAATGAAGTGGGCCAGACATTTCAGTACCCTGGTATGAATCCCATTGGGCCCCATAGACTTACACGCATTCATCTGGAGCAGCAAGTCTCAAACAATTCAGGGTCAACTTGTTTCTTTAGAACAAGACAGAAGCCCCCTGATGATTCACTTAACATTTTTGTATTACTCTGCTCCTGATAGATAGGTGTCAAAGTTCCACACTTTATTATAATTATTACATCTGGTTTAGAATTCAAAAATTTTCCTATGGAGCATGTCAGTGAGAAAGTGTTTCCATATTTATATCTCAGTGTCTATGTTTTTGATGCTATCAACGGAATTTGGTTTTGTTGTATCAAGTTATCTTAGAGTGAGACTGTCATGTTACTGCTGGGTGTAGAAACTTGGATTTCTGAGATACTTCACGTTAGTTAATGAAGACTGTAGTTGCCCAAGCAACACTTAGGTTCACCTTTTGGAAAAGTGATACTTTTGCTGTAATCAAGTTTGGATTGCGTGATGGTTTCGTAGAGCTGTTTTTGGTAGTTCTTAGTCATGAAGGTGGCACATGGCACTATGTAACATTTACTAGCACTGCTTGCTAGTAGTCATAGAATGGTTTGGTTTGGAAGGAGCCTTTAAAGATCATCTAGTCCAACCCCTCTGCTGTGGACAGGGGTATCTTTTACTAGATCAGGTTTCTTAAAGCCCTGTCCAACCTGACTTTGAGCAATTCCAATGAGGTGGCATCCACAACTTTTCTGTGCAACCTGTTCTAGTGCCTCACAGTAAAGGGAGAATTTATTTTATTTTTTTTTTTTATCTCCAATATAAATCTACCCTCTTTCAGTTTAAAACTGTTGTGCCTTATCCTGTCACTACAGGCCCTGGTAAAAGGTCTCTCTCTGTCTTTCTTGTAAGTTCTGTTTCAGTATTGAAAGGCTGCAGTAGTGTCTTCCCAAAAATCTTCTCCAGACTGAACAGCCCCAACTCTCTCAGCCTTTCTTCACAGGAGAGGTGTTCCAGCCCTCTGACCACTTTCATGGCCCTCCTCTGGACCCTCTTTTACAGGTCCATGTCTTTCTTGTGCAGAGACCCCCAGAGCTGGATGCAGAACTCCAAGTGTGATCTCAGGAGAGCAGAGTAGAGGGGGAGAATCACCAGAATCCTCAAGTCCTTCTCCTCAGGGCTGTTCTCAATTCATTTATCCTCCAGGTTCATGTGGTCCCACTCCTCAAGCCTGTCAAAGTGCCTCTGGGTGGCAGCCCTTAAGCGTATCAACTGCACCACTCAGTTTAGTGCCATCTGCACTGAATCCCATTGTCTGTGTCATTAATAAAGATATTAAACAGTACTGAGTACTGGTCCCAATATGGGCCCCTGAGGGACACCACTCATTACTGATCTCCATTTGTACTCTGAGCCATTGATTCAAACTCTTTGGATGTGATCATCCAGCCTGTTCCTTATCCACTGAATAGTCCATCCATCATCCATCGCTACTCTCTGATGTAGTGACAAGGATGTTGTGTGGGACCATGTCAGAGGCCTTGCAGAAGTCCATAGAGGTAACATGAGAGTACATGACAATGAAAGTACGAGTGCAATGCTCGCTGCCAAACAAACAATAATAAATAAATACTTCTACATGCCAATGTCATTGTCTTGAAAGTACAATACAGGGAAAGTAGTTGAGCTGTTGTTTCATCCAGTGCATATCGAGGAAGTAAAGGCAGCTGTTAGAAAAACGTAAGTGGTGTTAAAACAGACTTGTTCTGTGATGACAGAGTGCCTGTTTATGATCTTCAAAAACTATTTGTTAATTGTCAGTTTATGAAACTGTTGAATTTTAATGAAGTTGAGTGATGCTGGGATGGGTCTGGGAAATTAAAGTTCCTTGCCGTGTTGAGCAGTCCCTTCTGTGCTGAGGATGTTGTCTGGGAGCTCAAGAAAAGTGATCTCTGAAGTATAACAGGGTGCACCAACTCTGTGCCAGCTTGTGCCATGTTGTAAACATGCAGGACCATCATGATCCATTCCTGTGTCCTTAATAATGTACCGTGCAACAGTGATGGTAGGTGTTTTTGAGATCAGCAGGGAAGGGTGACTTTGAACTTCAGAGATTTTAAGAAGGTAGTTTAAATGTAAGATATACTGACATTCTTGTTGGTTGTGTTTTGGTTTTGTATTTTTCTTCCATCAGTAAGTGTCAAGATTATGGGGAAAATTGTAAAACTAGAAGTGATGATGCTGCGATAGTGCAGGTGGGATATCCTGACTACGTCTGTTGTCTAATCCAACTTTTTATCCTAGAGGAGTGTTTATAAGATCTGTATTAGTCATTAAGATGGAACTGGGTATAACAGACAATGAATATAACTAAAGAGAAAGTTGAATGAAGGTGCCTTGAATGTTTTGTTTTGACAAAGTTGTTTGTTTTTATTGTAAAACTGGTCTTGCACATTACATTTTCCTACCCTTGTAAGTGATGCTTTGATTTCTTTTGCAAATTGTTCTTCACATGAGACCTTGCCAAAAGTAAACCTTTATGATTTGATTTGGGAAAAATTACTTGGGCAATTTTTTTTTTTTGTTTGTTTGTTTTTTTTTTGTTTTTGCAAGGCAGAGGAATATGTGTTATAGTTTTGAGTGTATTGTCTTGTCTAGAGCACCTGCACTGGTATAATTTTTTTAGGGTGTATTTCATGTGGTGTTTTTTGGTTGGCTTTTTTTTTTTTCCCCCTTTTTTTCCCCCCCACACCTTGTAGCCTCTTCTGGACGGGATGAAAGAAGCCTGCAGAGACTCTTGGATGTGAAGGCCTGCTTAAATTAGTTTTCAGTGTTATGATACTAGGGTTGTCTGTACACAGATTTGGAAAAAATGGTGGAGGCACATAGCTGATGTGATTTAAGCATACAAGAGAGGACCTCATCTTTTGGGATGAGGTCACCTGCAGAAGCTTGAGTCCCCAAAATACTGTCTGCTCACTAGTGCAGTTATAGGGAAAGAGACGCTAGTTCTTTCTAAAATCTGCCTTTAAAACGGTTTATAGTCATCTGGTGGCAGTTTCATTGCCAAGCTAGTGATGCTTTCAGAGGAAGTGCTTGGAACGAGGCCTTGTTTTAACTGGCAGAGAAAACATGAGAAGAAATGCAGTTTTTTCCTTTGCTGACACTTTGCAGGTTACTGAAGCTCTTTGTCCTAGATGCTACTGACTGAAACCCTCAAATTCACTGCCTGCCCTTCCTTGTCCCCCCATTTCATTGCAAGTGCTTTGAACGCTTCCTTACTTGCTTTGTTCTACCATATGTAGGAAAGGTTCTTTAAAAGTAGTTTTGTCCATGGGTATGGTACTTTGTGGTTAAAATACCTGTAATAGTGTTGCTTTACTTCAGCAAAGCCCAGTCTGTTTGCTGAACTTGTTTGAAGTTGAGTATAGCTTCCTGTTTTTCTCATCTTAGTTAATTGAGCAACAAGTTGCAGCAAAGCAGCTTCCTTTAAAATGAATCAGTGAATATTGTGCATATGCTAAATATGGAAGCAACTAATGTGTCTTTGAATCTTAAAAAATTGTTGGATTTTTTTCTAAAGCTTTAATATTTGCATGGGAAGGCCAAACCTGGTTGCAAATACAGCAATTATCTGCCTTTCTGTGCATTCCTTTTCAATTTTTGTGGGATTTATTTTTTGCTCTGTATTCCTCTTTTGATGGTAACGATAAAGACTTGTCCTACCTTATTTTTTTTCTGTCGTTATCTCTATTGCTTCATGTCATAACTTGTTCCTACAAGTGATGGTGCTATTTCATTGGGTCCAGCTGTGTGTACTGCTATCCTAAGATAATTATACAATAAAATAGACATGTAGAAGTAGTTATTAAAATGGTCTTTTTTATTTTACAGTGAACATTGCAAAGTGTGATGATTTTTATAGTGATACAACTATTTCTTTGAAACACTCAATGTATGTGTGTGTTTGTCTTGAGAAAAGCAAAGGGAAATGAGAATAAATATAGGCAATCTGGCTCGGTGCAGGGCATAATTAATCCTGTAAACCCAGGAAACAATGACTGACTTGGGGATTAATATGAAATCGTTGATTCATGAGTTAAACTATAAGGGTGAGCTACTGACTGGAGCAGTGATATTCTGCTGGTAGTTGTAGTGTGCATAAAATGTGTACAAAAATTGTAAACATAAGGCTGGACCTTGTCTGTTTGCCAGAAGTTAAACCAGAAGGCTGTGACTTATGACTTACCCAACAGGACATTTTAGAATATCTTTCGTCAAGTTGCTATATGAATCTCTAATTCTGAAATAATCCTGTAATCTGTGGTAGAGGAAAAAAAACCTGAACTTTGTTCATCATAAAGCAGTGTGAAGTAGAGCTGGAGCTTTGCTTGAGGCTTTAAAAGTAAGTAGATACGCCTGTAGAGATCATATTAGGTACAAGAAACACACTGTTTGTGATTCCTGAGCATCAGGCAATGAGCATAGTGTTCAAAGAACTTCCCAGTCTGCCTGGACCTGCACTGTGC
This sequence comes from Antrostomus carolinensis, assembly GCF_000700745.2. Classification (NCBI taxonomy): domain Eukaryota; kingdom Metazoa; phylum Chordata; class Aves; order Caprimulgiformes; family Caprimulgidae; genus Antrostomus; species Antrostomus carolinensis. The sequence continues at coordinate 12,968 of NW_010286755.1, forward strand.
TACCAACCTGCTGAGTAACTCCACCGTGTCGAGGGTTTCTGGTGAAGAATTTAAAGAGGAAGTTACAGCTTGACCATGATTGAGAATTTTTAGATAAAGATTAGGTCACTCTTAAAACAACTCTAGATGAACTAAATGTATAGAACACTAGGTTTGGATATTGTGAATTTTTAACTGTTGCTTATACAAGCTATAAGACTTCTTAGTGTTATTTCCTGTCTGGCCTCAAAACCTGTATGTGAAGTGAGCAGTTGCAGGAAATAAATGAAGGGCTCTTGGTCAGCTGAATGCTAGAGAAGTGAGTTTTGTTGTTGTCCAGTTAATGAATTTGCCTGAGAAGAGTCATGTAAACAACACATTTTTCAGGTGACCAGTAACTGAGATTTCATAACTTCTGAGAGTTTGCCTTGAAATAAAGTAGTTTAGCTGAATGAAGAGAATATTGCAGTCTCCACCTGAAGGCATTTGAATTTATTCATTGAATGTAAACAGTTTTATAAAATGTTTGTGTATTGGACACTCAGCACTAATGGAAGACTTTTAACCCTAATCTGTCATTTTACTGTTTTTGACAGGAGTCCAGGAGAATTTGTTCATACTGTAAAGCTCTGAGATTATCGTAGAGTCTGATAAAACTTCAAGAGGAAATTTAGTATTTCTGTTTTTAGAGCAGGATTTGACGAGCATATAGTTTTAACAGGAAGGAAAAAGATTGCAAGCCTAGAAGTGTATGATTGTAGACTGAAAATGCTTTAAAAAGCAGTTCATTAATTGAGCACCACGGGGCCTTTGTGCAAGATGGGCTGGGATAAGTTAAAATAGAAGGCTGTAGAGACACGTGATCGCTTAATGACACCGTATAGGGGCACGTGTCTTATGTGGTCAAATCAAGATGTGAACGGAGCCTGCAATCAGGCTTCTGTGTTCTGTATTAAACTTACTGTGTTACCCTTTGTGTGAGGGTATCTACACACACCTCAGTACAAAACTGTTGTGTCAAAGGAGATGCTCCTTTTCTGTTTCTGTGCTATGGTTTCTGGCTCACTGAGCAAGGCAAATGTAGCTTGTAGAGAAATGGAGCTCTTCCTTCAGCAATATAGACATTTTATTCGAATCAAGCTGATGCATAAAGAATAAGCGTTGCCCCAAGCATGTAACTTCTCTCCTGAGACACAGAGACAGGCCATCAGTTTAGGATGGTATAGAATCATAGAAGAGTTTGAGTTGGAAGGGATCTTTAAAGGTCATCTAGTCTAACCTCCCTGCAGTGAGCAGGGACATCTTCAACTAGATCAGGTTCAAGTGCTTTGGTTTATTTGACTATGTTGTAGTCTCAAACAAGCTTCCAGTAATTGATTATTTTATTTGTGTTGGGCTTTAATTTTGTGGATTAATGTTCAGATCCATTTTGAGCGTTCCTAGGAAGCTTTCAGTTGGGTTTGAAGAAGCCCTACTTACTACTTTGTTGCTAAAAGTAAATGTGGTCAAATGCGTACTTTGTACGTTGTAGATGGTCTCTACAGCCTGCTTTGGATCTACTCTTCTGCCCCATTGAGTTTCCAGCCTTTGAAACATTTTTTTCTTTCTTTTTATTTTAATAATAGAGTTGACAAAATGGAATAGAAGAATATCTTTGTTGAAAAGATTGTCTAGAAAAACAGAAATGCAGACAGGAAAATGAGGGGTCAAAGGCAGACAAACTGCTGTGCTCCTGCAGTGCATGTGATATATTGGTGAAGTAGATTGTGCTGTCTGGGCCATTGCTTTCCAAAAAATTGCATGAGCTGTACGATGAAGTATAAAGCACAAGGTAGATGATGAAAGATTACGATCATGTCTCAGGAACTGCTGGGGACCAGTTATAGTTTAGTGCTTAATGAGCTGAATGAAGCATCATGTTATTGCTCCAGAATGTTGGAGGAAGAAAACTTATTTATTTCAACTGAGGAAAGAGAAAGCGATGTTTAAACGCGTCAGCAGTGCAAAACTTGAGCAGTACTTTATAATGAAATCGTATGAATTTCTGCTCTGACTTTGACCAAAACATTTGGATGGTGCTAATTATAGCCCAGAGTAAACAATTTACTTACAGATACAAGATTTACTTGCAGGATTTATTTAAGTATATTTGCTGCCGAGTATAAAAGTTAAATTTTTACAAGGAGGAAAATCCTTTCTTTTGGTGACTCAGTTTCACATCGGTGTTCATGCTTTCCACCCAGCTTTCCATCTTTCTGTTGTACCTTGTATCTTGTCCCTTCTTGAGGGGCCTGATACTGACTCATAGCAAATCTGTGTGAAAGGCTTTTAAATGCTTCAGTGCTTGTAGCAAGATCTCTGAACAACTTGCCTAAAAATACTTTCTATAAAAAGTGCTTTTATTTTGCAGAAATAAAGTTGTTATTCATGATTTAGATTCTATTTTGCCGGGTAGTTTGTTCCAAAAGACAATGTATGTCTATAAATTGTGCAAGTTATAACTTCTATTCTATTATCCATTTTTGTAGCTGCTTTAACTTAAAGCTTCTCAGACTCCCTGGCTTATGTGACTATGACCATCTGTATGAAGAAACAAGAAAAGTGAATTGGTAGGAATTGAAACACACTCTGTGGGCTGAGAAGCATTGCTGAATTGTGTGCTATGGTTGAAACAGTAAAAAGTTTATTTGCACAAGATATTCTCAAAAGTTTTCTAGGTTGTCAGCTTTTTCACCAGAAACTACTACCACATTGAGTCAAACCACAAGATCACCTCACCCTGTATCTTGCCTTTTAACAGTCAGTGATCAATGGCAGCTGCCTTGGGGAGAACACTGAGAACAGGAAAACTTACTGTGATACTGTTCCAACCATTTGCATCTCAGAAATTTTCTGACCTGAAGGTGATGAACAGCCTACACCTGGGTGATTTAATTTGATATTCCTAGTTTTAATAGTATGAGAAAATAAGTAATTCCCTGATTATTTCTTCTGTTTCTTACAGATCGTAGACCTCTCTTGTTCTACATCAGTCATTTCTTCTTGAGGTTGAAGAATCTTAGCATATGTATGTTTAGCCCCACCTCTCTTATGAAATGTTTCTGTAGTTGAGGTTAACCTAGTTGCCTTCCTTTATCCCCCTTTTACCTTTTTGAGATACAAAGAAGAAAATACAGATGTACTGTGACCTTGCATCTTGGTATAATGATGCCCTCTGTGATGCTCTTACTCCATCCCTGATGACTTGCAGCGTTATGGTTTGATATCCTGGTAGAGCCTGAGTATTCAAGGGATAGTTCAGGAAAACTCTTAAAACTGCATCATCTTTTTTGCCTCAGGATTCAGAGGCTCATATTATATATGTAAATTTGCAAAAGTGTTTTTCCTCTGTCCAGTGCTTTATGCTTATTTATATATATATATATATATTTTTTTTTTTTCATCTAGTGGCTTAATGGGCAGTTAGTATTTGTGAAGTTACCTGTACTCTTCTAATTTAGTTTCCATTTTTCTTACTTGAGCAGTTTATGTCATCATCGAACTTGTTCACCTCACCATTCACATCCTTTTCTAGATAACGTAGGAATACATTGAGCTGCACAGATTATAAAACTGCTTCCTGATGACTTCTCTTGAATGACAAAACTGACAGTTTATTCCTGTTTCCTTTCTTTTTAGATAGTTGTTGCTCCAGAGGAATGGTTTCCCCTTATCTCAGTCAGTTTATTTTTTTCAAGAACATTTGGTGTTGAATGTTTTTGGACATTCAGATAGGCTGTGTCATATAGGTTGCCAACAAACCTGTATGTCCACCAAAAGTGAACATAATATATTAAATGGCTTGGATCTTGAGAGATCTCCTTACAAAACTCATGGTTTGGATTAATTTTTTCCCCCTGTCCCCATGGTTTGTCAGTTTCATTGTCGGTTTGAGGTGTGTGAATTGGAGAGGGGGTGCGCAGCATAATTAAGACAAGCTTTTTTGCTTTGAATGTGCTTGAAAAATATACTAGTGTTTTTGCATTTAGAAAAATTGTTACTATAAATTTCCTGGTTTGTGATTTTTTTTTTTATTTAATTTGCAGAATATTTGTGTGATTTCATCTTTTGCCCATAACTTCAACTTGTTGAGGGATATCTTCTTTTAGTAATCTCCTTTAGTGTCTCTTGTCATTGTGGTCTTTCTGAAAAGATATGTTTCTGAAATGACAGCCATTCATTTACTTGTGTACAATCACTTAAAGTATTATTGTCAAAGATTTGAAGTTCTATATCAGGGAGAATCAGAGAATATCTCCTTCAACATACCTTGCTGAAGCACTGTAATATTGAAAATTATATGTGAGTACTAATTTGGTACAGTTAAATATTTACGGTGTTTC
>NW_010286755.1:17344-17947 GCF_000700745.2 Antrostomus carolinensis
AGCAGGAGACCTTCTCACACTAAACTTAATTTTAATGTACTTCCAAAAAGTTTGTGTGTTTCCAAATAGACTGTTACATTTGGGTTAATAATGCCCATGCTGGTGCATTTTCAACACAAAAAGGCCTTTTAAACCAGCTGGCCTCTGCTAAAAGCATGTGTGAAACTGGAACACTTACAGAAGAGTTTTAGTTCAGAAGGATGCTGAAGACATCAGCATCTACATTTCCTCGTATTATTTATTTGAAGAGGTTCTAACACTCACTAGCAAATGGGATCGGTGAACATGCTTTCCATGCATTGTCCTTGTGCATTGAACTGATATGCAACATCTCAGGAAACTTCCCGCTTTCCTTGTGCAAAATTAGACAGCACTTCTGTGGGAACCTAATATTAGAATATCCTGCGAGAGAGAAAATGATCTTAAGTGCTTTCTTACGTCATCAGAGAATTGAGCAGATGCTTATTTAAAAAAAAAAATGAATAGTACTTAAAAACAGGGTAATTAATTTAGCAAAATGAGGGGTAAGTTTCACAGTGTTACTGCTTTTTTCTCTTACCTACTTGGGCGAGTTAAATTAAAAATAAAACCTTTTATTTTTTT
>NW_010286756.1:0-2040 GCF_000700745.2 Antrostomus carolinensis
TCATAACATGGCCTACACAGCTGTAGATGTTGCTGGGGGTTTTTTGGGGTTTTTTTGTTGTTTTGGGTTTTCTGTTTTGTTTTGTTTTTCTCTCAGCCATAAAAGCAAAGAGACTCCTGGCATTTCAGAAACTGTGAAGAGCACATTTTGTGCTAATTTTTTTTCTTCTTTTCATGCAATTAAAAGAATTACAGTGACCTACCAAGTTAGCACGGTATACGGGTTATTTCCAGTGCTAGCTCACGGATGACACCGAGTTGTAATGTTCTGCCAGATGTCATGAGGCAAGTATAGAAGGAGTAATGTATGCTGAATTTCAAGGAGTAGCTAAAGGCTAAGGACAAGGGGACTCCCCCTTTATTCCTTTGTTTGTTTGTTTTAGCTCAGAATGGGACAGTAGAGTTTTCTGGAACATCTAACATGAGTGTAGAATATTTGAGATGCAGAGATTTTAATTTCTACCATATGATGTGGACAAACTTTTTATCAGGGCCTGTAGCTAAAGGCTAAGGACAAGGGGAAATGGTTTTAAACTAAAAGAGGGTAGATTTAGACTAGATATAAGAAATACATTTTTTTTTTTTTTTACAATGAGTGTGGTGAAACACCGGAACAGGTTGCCCGGAGAGATGGTAGAAGCCCCATCTCTGGAAACATTCAAGGTGAGGTTGGATGGGGCTTTGAGCAATCTGATCTAGTTGAAGGTGTCCCTGCTCATTGCAGGGGGGGTTGGACTAGGTGACCTTTAAAGGTCCCTTCCAACCCAAACCATTCTATGATTCTATGATATAAAATGAGAAAGAAAAGGCCTCCAAAAGCCATCTAGGCCATTTCCCGCCATGACAGAGAAACCAGTCATACTCAATGCACTTTTATCAACTTTCTGGTAGGTTGATCATGAAATCCCTTGCCAACAGATATTCCATTACTTCCCTTTAAAAGTAATTTATTTGAATTACCTTTTCAGTACATTCTCAGCTACAGCTATTATTTTCATCTACTCATCTAACAACCAACAAACATATCCTCTCTTCCTATTTCTAGTTAAAGATAAAATAAGACAGGAAAAGTCTTCAAATGTGGAGAAGCTTCTAGGAATACACCAGGAATACTTGTGAAAAACAATTATTCAAGGGGGAAAAAAAAAGTAGAGAGAAATTAAGAATCAAGAATTACATCTGTCCCCAAGTATAATGAAGCACATATATGGTTGAGAGTCTGGACCTGGATATAGGTCTAACACCTTACTATAAATAACATGTTGCATTATTTATTATAATTCCTCATTTCTTATTAAACATGAAAATTACTTTAAAAGTCCTAGGTGAAATCTCTGTTGCACCTTTTTTTGATGAAAAACATCAGAATTTATATAATTTCATGAGTTATATATGAAATTTAAGACATATCTGACATACTATGTAGGAATAAATTGAAATACGAAACTTTCGTAGCACAAAAAATACATCAGAAAGATAAAAACAAAGCTAGGGTGACAACATATGGCTTGTTCTCCCACTTCATACAACATAATTTCATCACTAGCCATTTACTAAGAGTAAATGAGTCACCGAACAAGTTTTAAGGTTTAAAACATTTCTGTAAGCATGCAAATATTTTCAGTTGCCAGCATTTCCACATCCACTAATTGAGGACATTACTAGTATGAAAAATTGGGTGTCTGAGATCTTATAGATAAACAATAAAACACAGTATTTGGGGAAATTACTCTAATAAAAAATATACTCTTTGGAATTCAGGAAAATATTTTCATATTAATAACTTTATATTTTCATGGAGGCTTATAGATACACAGCCAGATCAGTTAAATAGCTGGTTCCACAGTGCAATTGAACATAACAGCAATACACCTTCCCTGATTTTAAAATCCTAAAGAATGTTCTGTAGGGATATAATTTCTTCTCAGTTAAGCAAGGATTAAGTTAATGCTTGGAAGGCCATTGCTCTTCTGTTATTCTTTACTTGTAAATCATCGCTACAATAAAACAAAACAAAAAAATTATTTTCCTCAAAGTTTTC
>NW_010286756.1:2060-3650 GCF_000700745.2 Antrostomus carolinensis
ACCAAAAAGTTTCTCCACATGTTTGGTGTAAAAGATCTGAAAGCCTTGAAAGTACTTTGAAGAGGACCAGAAAGTGGAAAGCTTGTGTGTTTTCCATAGCTGAAGTGTCATAAATAAACAGCTTCCTGACACCTGATTCTTGATGTTTCAAAGCTCTCTTTCTGCATCAGCTGCCCCATGAAATAAGATTAGAGGTATAAACTGAAAGAGACAAGAAAGCATACATCTTCACTTCTAAACAGTATGTCACTAATTTCAGTAGTCATTAATACCAGTATTAATCTATTGTATTCAGTGAGGTAACACAGATAAGAGCCAGGTTATTTTCTTACCTTACTGGTAAATTTAATGTACTGTAATCCCCAAATCTTAGCATGCAGAGGTGGTGTAAAAAAAAAATAAAAATAAAAATAATAAAAATAATCATTATTTTATTGTCCCAAGGTAGACATATTCTAATAGAGGATATCAAAGGTGATATAGTGTCTAATGTCTCCTGAAAGACCCAGGATGTGACAATTTAAACTTTAGCAATAGCTTTGTTTGCAAAAAAATACACATTCAATGCAAGGCAAGATCTGGAACCTACAATCATTTCCAGAAGGTCACAGAGTGCAGAAAATTTCACTTGCACAGTCCAAGGAAATGGTCCAATGGAAGAGCTGCTTTATTAAGCTCTCTCTACAGCTGCAACCTACAAAGAGGCTTCAATACAAAGGAGAATTCTTTTCCAGCTGTACTGTCATTTTCACTGGGAAATCTGCTGGCAGAGTAATGCAAAAATGTGTTGAAAAATGCTGAATTAGTAGAAAATCTAAGCATTAATTGTTTTAATAGAAGACAAATAAAAAGAATCCTTCAAGAGGAAGGAAGAGTGTGGGCTGGGTTTTTGCAAGTTGGTAATACACACAACTCAGGAATCTACTGGTCTTTCTAGGAAGTCTAGAACTCTGTCAAAACCACAGTAGTATGCAAATAGTATGGATTTGTGCAGGCTGATTTATACTTCAGGGTATTAAAAAAAAGATCTTTAGTAGGAAGAATACATGCTAGAAGAAAGTTATCATAGTGACTTTTCTTGAGGCTGCAGACATCAGTTTTCACTCTGTAAAATATAATAAACAACAATACTACCTTTTCTATAGCAAATACACAGCAGGATAAGACCAGGGTGGATGAGGCTTTGAGTAACCTGATCTAGTGTAAGGTGTCCCTGCTCATGGCAGGGGGGTTGGAACTAGATGATCTTTAAGGTCCCTTCCAACCCAAACCATTCTATGATTCTATGATTCTATGAAAATAGCTCCTGAAAAGTCAGAAAAACCTCTTATGTATTTCCCCAACTGTAGACACTGTAATATTTTGAACTATATTAGTCTGAGGATTTTGAAACTTTTTTTTTTTTGCTTCAAAAATCATCCAGTTAGTGTCAAACTCCTTCATTTACTCTCCCATTCATTTCTACCTAAACTCACATGATACAGGTCAGAGTTACAACAGCCAATTTTGCTTGAATCTTTCTACATCGATAGAATGCCTGGTCAATGTTGAAATGCCCCTTCCATTAACTGAATATTGTAGCTGAGGGAA
>NW_010286756.1:3678-6411 GCF_000700745.2 Antrostomus carolinensis
AGGCTGTCTTCTTCTGGGAATTTTTCAGGCTGAAAAGAAACCTTGGGGCAACAATAGGATTAAGTTTTCTCTAAACACTGAGAAACAGAAGAGAGTCAAATGAAACCAGAATATTTTGCTACTTGATGCCAGTTGCTTCAGCTTTATTCACAGCAACAACTTTTCATATATTTAGCATCATTATACTTCCACAACAAGTTTTTTTAATGGAAATAGAGCTTCAAAGAAGCTTCAGAGAATATCAGGTAATAATCCCAGAAACTGCCAATACTATAAGTTTCACTGAATATACCTATTCCCTGCTTGTGCGTGTCTGACATGGTATATCATGCAATGAAATCTGTAGGAAAGCAAAACAAAACAAAATCCCTCACACCAAAATAAACTTTCCAAAGAGTTTATAAATATTTCAGTAGAGACCACCACAGATAGTGGTAATGAGGAACAACATTGTAATCAGCAAACTTGGGGATTACTTTGGGTTTTATTTTGTATTCAGGAATTTGCCTAGCAATGGTAGCTGTTATATTGTCCCATATAAACCGATATGAACAGTCATCATGCTTATAGAATTTACTCATGATCATATTCATTTAACTGCCAACTAATTTTGCAAATGGCAAGCTATGATGGAAACTGGAAATATAGAATCTGACTTGTATCTAGCATTAATGAAGAGAAAGAAACATCAGAAACATACTTCTGTACTATGATGCCTGATTTAGTGGTTAATTACAAAATAGAAATGGAAAATATTTAAGTTCTTTTATTCATATCTATAAAGTTAGAAGACAATGCAGGTTAAGCATCAGTCTATCAGTCAGTGAACACCAACCTAAGCATAATTTTGACAAATTCTAAATCTTTTTTAAAATACACACATTTTTACTATTTTTTCATGATCATTTATTCAAATACATAATCCTCCAATGCTTGATATATAAAAATTCAGAAGCAGTAGTTACCACCCTTTATATGCAACTTCTTAACGACCAAATTCACAGACAAGCTGCAAGTAGCACAGCTTTATGCCTGAAATCATTTGACTGGGTTCACTTCAGCTGTCACTAGGGATATGATCAGAATACTAATTCTCTTTAACACAACCTACTTGTACGAGCTCTTCCTGTAAGAGTACCTTTTCTTGATATTTAGAATTCAGGAGTGTGTGATAGTACATTGGTTAAAAAAAACCCAAACAACCTTATGAATAAATAGCAGATTCCTAATGAAGTACTGACTGCCAAAAATACAGGCAAAGATCTTATACACTCACTTGATGTCAGTGGGCTCTACTATATAATTCTTTGGACATCAGCTATCTTTCTAATGCACCAAAGCACATACAGGTGCACATTATAAATTCTGATTGTCAAACACACAAGCACGTGCAGTTATAAAAGTCACAAAGGCTGTCTGCACCATATAAAGACTGCACCTGAGGTAAATGAAGATTGCTTACTCTAAGTCAATGAAAATATTAACATACGAGTGCTTTATTAAATATTAATATTAAATATAAATATTTAATAAATCTCTATTGGAAATAACATTAAAATAATAAAAAACCATAAATTAAACATAAAATAAAATTAAGATAATAAAATTTAAAATAATAAGATTATTAAGTATTCATATTTTTCACATAATTTGAAAAGAAAAACTCCAACATTTTACTTACAAGTACAGTTTTACATAGATAAAAGTTTTCTTGCTTCATTAACTATGGTTTAACATGGTGAAAGAAGAAAAAAAAAATGAAATTATAATTTGATAATGCTGTGAACTTAGTTGCATTTTCCAGGCCAGAGATGTGTGAATGCTTGTATTTTTCCACTAAAGTGCTTCAGAGTTTCAAGGTAAGACAGTTACATATGTTATCAATGAGATTACTGATGGGAATTCATTTCTGAATAGTCCATTACTGAGGGCAAAAATTTTCTCAGTCTTTCATATGCAGTTATCAGAAGTTTGATATCATCACCCACTTTTAAAACACCATTACACCTTTAGGCTGAAGCTCAAAGGAACTTTAGGAGGTCTTTTCCTCTCTACTGACCCCACACACCACCCAGCCCTAGGGAAGGGCAGAAACGCAGCAAGTGGCATGGGACTGGGTCAGTCTGCAGCTCAACTGCAGATGTGTTAGGACTATCAGCACTTGTCATAGGCAAAAAAAAACAAACAAACAAAAAAAAAAACCCTTCCAGCTGAAACAGAGAACACCAATAGGTGGCAGATAATCAGGTGTATGTGTGTAGGAGGGTTGAATGTCAGAAACTGAATTTTTGAACTGTTAAGCAGAAGTTTGCTATTTGTCAGCTGAGTCTGATCATAAATTTTTATAACAGCTGGTATAAAAGTGGCATGTCCCAAATCTTCCAATTTTTAGAGACATAAGACAGAACTACAAATTAGGATTCTGATCACACATTGTGACATTGTGCTTCTGCACACTGGCTGCTTAGACTGGGAAGTCTGAGGCTTTGGTGTTGTGGAAAGAAAAGGAAGACAAAAAGAAGGGAGCCTGGAGTGAAGGTGGTAAAGATCCTGGCTGGAGGAAAGATCCTGGAAGTGAGAGAAGATCCAGGATGTAAGCCAGGTGGATGGAGCTGAATGTTATGGTCATCCAGGGTCCTTGGCTAGCAAAGACCAAGATGGATAAGTATAAACAGCACAGGAATCAGTGCAACCTTCTGCCCAACCATCCTGGGCCAGCAGCAATCTCTGTGT
>NW_010286756.1:6443-42633 GCF_000700745.2 Antrostomus carolinensis
GAGACAGAGTCAAATGAGACAATGTGAGTGGGAGTGAGAGACAATGAAGTACAGGAAAAGTTCTAGTCTAGTTGGTTCTTAAATCCTGGTATACAAATCAGCTCTGGGTGGTTTACAGTGCCTCATTTGTGAGAGTACCTAAAAAACCTAGTAGGCATCATATATATTTTATGATTATGATATCAGTGGTATATCTGTATATCCCTTTCAAGTAAAATGGATGTGTTTTTTTTAAATGCAAGTGATTTCAACCACACAAAGCACATACTCTGATGAGAATTACAAATGGACATAACCAGAATTTTTAAATGACAGAAAAAAGCCCTAAAGTTTTTCTGCCTTACAAACAAGAGAATTCTACTACAGTAAATACTGAGCTATATTTTAGTCCCATACTGCAGTAATCATTTTCTTCCTACCAGTTTTTCCTTCATGTAAACATTTCTACATGAAACAAGACAGCAACAACAGAACTTTGGGGAAAAATTCAAATCTGAATCTTATCAGGATTCTGCTCAAGTACAGCGATTGTTGCTTTGCCATCCTGCTTCTGATTTGCAGATTTTCACAGCTGCAGGAGCTTAGAAGAGCATAGGAATCTGCAGTGTACTGCCAGAATATATTGAAAGCCTTCTGGAAAAACTGGCACAGGGTTCCTGAGATCATGGTTAGGAAAGACGTTTTTATTTCCAGTTATTCTGGCTACTGTGAGGGTAGAACTGTCCACTTTCTGCTACAACAATCAATAGTCATCACTTTCAAGGCTGTTGACTATAGGTATTCAAAAAATCTCTGCCTAAATGACTTTTGCATCTGCATGATCTTCAGACAGTGACATCTACATTAGATGGCCACTTTCTCTTCTACAGTATGCCTGCAGGCACTCCAAAACCTCTCCAAACAGAAGTAACAGAGACACTCATACTAATCGATTTCCTTTTGGGAATATTTTTACTGGATGAGCTTGGGGACAGAATGTATGTCAGCTAAGAGACCTGGTAGATACCAGTCTGCCCATTTCACCTTTTATTCTGATCAGTCACCACCCCCTCACTCAGCTCAAACAGCAGCAAATTTAATAGGGAGATGTGACCACAGATTACAGGTATCTGACATGATGGGTTTTGCTCAGACTCATGTCCAAAAGACTATCTGCCCACCTGTAGATGCACAAATGACCCTCTGAAGTGTTCCTTGAAAAGCATAACAAATTTCACATCCAAACCCATAGAGAGAGCTAGGTATTGCTCAAATACAGAACTTAAAGAGCAAAGACACAAGATTTAAATAAAATTCCAAAGTTGCATCATGGATAATACTAAATGAACTTGCAGTCATAAGAATCTCATTTCAGTCTTAAAAAAGGCTTTCACTTTCCATACATATCACAATTTGTGAAATCCAGGATATACCGGATTTGGAATATAATTTCAGTGACACACTGCAATTAAAATAACTTTCTCATAGCTTTTAGAGATTAGATTTATTATCTTTTCAATTTAGATGGGGCAAACATCCCATTTAAGATTATGAAAGACTGTGAATATCATCTAAACATACAAATATGGGTTTCGTAAAAACCCAGTTTATAAACTCTGACTTTAAATCTTAGACCAACATTAACTTTGCTTAGGTTTGCCTGCATACACAAAAACGAAAGCCTTGGGTAAACTCTTCCATGCTGTAAACCTATACCAAAATTCACCAACAAGTTCCTTTGCCCATTGGGAATGAGTTCACCTCAGGGAATAGAGGCAAACTTTCAGAAGCAAAGGTTTCATTTCCACAACTCATGTTGAGGTTCAGTCCAATAACTAAGGTGACATGGGGAATTGTACCTGCCAGACCTTTTCAAGAAACCAGTTGTGTTCTGTGTGTACCCCTGGGACTTGCACTTGGTTTCCATCTCGGAGTACACTCAGGCTACCTGTTGGTTGATAGCACAAACCTTTCGGGAAAGATCCAAGGCATCTTTTTGTCAATGCCAACCCTGTGAGACTGGTGACATAGATTTCCCAAACATATCTGCATGGTGGAGAACGCACCCAATCCAGTAGAACTAGGCCTTCTTAGAGATAAATTTGAATCAAGTTACCAGAAAGGCAATTCTGTATGTATTGTCAAGGACAGATGTTACAGAAAGGCAACTATTTTGTCCTTGAGGCTTCCATGATGGCCTTCCTGCATGAGAGACATTTACCAGCTAAGGGAGAGGGTTGATGCATCCAGAAGAAACCAAACTGTGCTACAACTCCATGTTCTTGACAGTTGACAGCCATGTAATTCAGAAATCAAATAGTGACACATCATGTAGTTCAAATAAACTAAAAATCATTCTGCCTTACAAAAAACTTATATAAATGTAAGTTATGAGTGGTTTTGGGTTTGATTTGGTTTTGTTTGGTTTTTTGGTTGTTTTTTTTTTTTTTTTTGAGAAGACAACCTGAAACCACTAGCAGTCTGCAGTAGCACTTCAGCATATCAGAATTTTAAGCTATTGGGTATACACATGGCAAAATCCACCTAAGGCTGCCTGAATCATCTGTATACAGGTACTTAAACCTGAGTTTGTTCTTTCAAGTTAGTTCATAACAAGTCAGTGGAATCAGATGGAAACTCAGCTTATATTCAAGGCCTGCAAGTATGTAACATGCAAAACATTAGTGGAGTGTCAGGAATATAAGAGCATCCTTGACTCCCTCATTCCATGATTAATCTCTCTCAGAGATAAATCGTTTTCTATAAACTGCCAACAAAGGACAAATATTCATACAATATCTCATGACCTTTGTAGAGTTACAAGGCAAGCAAGAAAGTAAGGTAAAGAGAAAGACCCATTCTTGAAATGTCTTCTAATATTTCTAAAACAAACAAAAAAATTAATCCATAATCATCAATTATAAGGGGGTTTTTAGGCCAAATTTCTCTGACTTCTGAGCAATCCAGAAAGAAACATCAGAGGTTTGTAAAATTTTTACTTCTACTACCTACAATTCCTCTGTTGATACTTTTAATCAGTACACTTAGCAATGATGCACACAAAATGAATACTTCTCTACATATCTGGGGGACAACAGTTAGTCTTATGAAAGCAATGTAATTTTTTTTTTTTTTTTTAACTGAGCAGGACTACCTACAGATATGTATACTTACAAAGACCCATGCCAAAAATACTTCTAGAACCTAAAATACTTACCTGAGAAAGTTACCAAAACTACAGGTCTATTTTATACTACTAGTCAACCAGGAAGAAAAGGTTGTCTGTGCCACTGGAAAATCTCGTCCATTAAGGAGAGGAAAGAGATAATGTATACATGAGGTAGTGGTGTAAAGACTGTCAGCAGGGTGACTTACCATGTCCTAGTGATCTTTCCAAATTAATATTAATATGTTTAACCCACTGCATGTCATCTTGTATTCCATGTCCCACATTTTAGAATTATTATTTTATTAATATTAAGATATAAAATGTATGCATTCATACTATCCATCTGTGTGTTAAGTCAAGGTCTTCCCTACCACATTAATGCAATGTACCACCATGTGCCCAGGCACCAGGAATTTCTGTTTAGCAAGGCCACTGATCAATGACTTTTGGCACCCAGCTAGCTATCCACACAACTTGTATGCCCACAGCAATCTAAAGACTCCTGGTGCTTTGTGGGGATATATCAAAACAGGGAGGGTATACAGCACAGAGAAATGAGTATAAGGGACTTTGAAAATACCCTACTATGACAGTGTTACTGGCAGTAAGGTTTTCACTAAAGGTGGGTGTTTTTCATCAAACGAGGAATTTGGAGAAAGCCATTCAAACTTGTTGTCATGCGAAATGACAACTGTCGCCTATTGAAGGAAACAAATGAAGTTCAGGTAAAAAAAAGATTAAATCAATCAAGATCTCTGAGAAGACTTGAAAGAGCAGACTGAATAAAATCTAAACACAAAATAAAAGGGCATGAAAAAATGCTGAAATTATTGTTACCATTTGGTCAAGGAAGAAACAAAGAACGATGAAGAAGAGGAAGAGCCTTATCATACTTCAACTACATTAATATACTAAGAGCAGTTTTTGTGATGACTCTTTACCTAAGCATCTTATAATAATTTGTAACTGTACTGCCTGATGTAAGAGCTATAAATAAATGCTTATACTTGCATTTTTCATTCATTTGGTTCAAGTTAAATATGATTTCAGGGAATACATTACAGTAAGGAATTCCCCACAAAAGAGCATGGAGAATTTATGATTTTTAAAGCCTTGGGAAACCTTAACAATAATCCCAGCACATCCTCCACTGTATCAAGCAGGTAACAAAGCAGGTCTTTATTGGAGTTGCACAGGCCAGGCAAAAGCAGATACAGCTGGGATCAGAAGCAAAAGCAACCTGAGTAAGGCTTGAGACACTCTGGCATTCAGTAAAACGTTGGGATATCTCCTACACTCAAAGCACCATAGGGACAATATGCAGCTAATGGAACAATAAGAGGAGCACAAACCACTGCAGCAAGTTGAACCATAAAAGGTTCAACTATGACAGATTCTTCAGGAATGAATTACAGAACATATGCTTTGTCTTACGGAAGTCTGCATGCTGTATTCAGAATGAGAGAAAGCATATTATAGATTAATTATATAACCAATAAAACCTAATACTAACTTTGTGCAAGCTGTGCTTCTGCAACATCTTCCCCTTTTCTGCTTCTACTGGTTTCCAGTGGTTTGGAACTGGAAGATTAATGCTAGCATAACAAAGGAGAAATCATGGAAATTTCTCACATTTATCCCTTAAAGAAAAAAAGCCACTGTATAAAGCTGAGTTAAGGTATCACACATAACTTAAGAAAATCTGATCCTGAACTAATGGATGGCAACAAACTTTTAGAGCCACCTTCTCAAACAACATCTCAGGAAACAAGCTGTGAAAAATGAAAACCCATCTCTCCCACAATAAAAGCAAGAAAGTAAATCTTCTCCCTCACATGTAAAAGCTTTGCTATTTTTTTTCCTTCCCCTTTCTTTTTTTAAACTTTTATGAGCTATCATCCCTGTAGGAGTTAGCAGAAAAGAGTGAAAGGGAAAAATGAAAAATCTAGATTCACTTTTGTTTCAATTTTGAAACAGCAAGACAATAAAACACCCAAGTGATTAAAACCTTAAGATTGCCACTCAGCCTTTTTCCTAAAAAAAAAAATAAAATAAATAAATAAATAAATAAAATCATTAATTTTACCTACCATTCTTAATATTTGTTCTACTTTCTCCTTATCCCTTCATACTTTTCCAAAAGCTTTTCATATGCCTGCATACCTTCTTACCAAAATGAATTAATTTTCCTGTTATGCTCTTCTTACTTTTTTCCTTTTCTGTCCAACTAATGACATTTTTTTTGTTACTTGGTTGCCTCCCTTTTCTTTTCAGAGCTATTTTTTTCTCAGCCTTACATCTTTAACTGTATCATGAAAGCACTTGGCTTTTTTCCTGTTTCTTTCATTTTGTTCACTGGGAGATGTGATCAGTTATGCTTTAACCAGTGTGCTTTTTAAGACTGCTCTGCTATTTTGGCAAAATTTTCTTTCTCATTTTTCACTTTACTAACTAAATTTTCCAATGCCTTTCAAATTTGCTTTCCCAGATTCTAAAACTGCTCTGTGGCTATACACTATTAGAGCTATTGCTTCTAGGCTGGATACAAGAAGGCTGCTAACACTAGTATTAGATGTCCTAATTTCATACAGGTTCAGGTAACTCACATCAGTTTATTTTCTGATGTTTTTCCATAACCTTCCTGTTATTTATATTTTTTGTAATCAAATTTTCCTATGGCATCTAAACCCCACAAAGTATTGAACCTGAGGAAAAACAAATGCTCAATCATACTCATGTTGAAACCATTATATAAACTAATAATTCAATACAAATGCATTCTGACAAAAAAAAAAAGAAAAAAAAAAGAAAGTATGCAAACAAAGGAACGTATAACATATACTTTTTTTTAAAAAAACCAAAGGAATTAGATTTCTATTTCACAGACTATTTTGTTGCAGAGATTTTCTGTTATTATTCAAATAGTAACATTACTATGCTTGGCACTTTACAGATATCTTTGAAAATGAGGTCACTGCCTTGAAGAGCTTGTAATTAAAACCCCTGTGAATTATACACTGAGTGAGAAGAGCACATCTATCTGACTGTGAGCTATACAGACATCATTATCCAGTGCTACATATTATATACTTATATTACTTTGGGTTCCAGTTTGTATGTTATCTCATATGAAAAACCCAAGTAAATGGTGGAAGATTTAAGAAACAATTCTAGCCAGATTACTGTTTTCTCATTTGGTATTTCATAGCTGTAAGCAAAATGAATGTGTTACCAAGACAACCATTTCATAAAATCAGATTGCCAAAACCTGTTAGGAAACAAGTACTCTATAAAATGAGCCTTTGGCTAAACGAAATCAGCTGATATGATGTAATTCTAATATTACCTCATAATTTAAATTAAAGCAAGTTGCACCTATTTGGTCTACGAATGTTGACCATTATCACAGTCTGCAATTGTCATGCTCCAAAGCACAGAACATATATAGTCCAAAGTTTAGGGATCTTATAAGACCACAGCAGTTCTACTATCCCTTTCTCCTTCCCTGTTCAGTACTCATTTTCACTGTGCTGACCACAACAACTGAAAGCACACTTTTGCAGAGCTAGCAGAAAAAAGGTTAAAATTTTCCCAGCCAGAAAGCTGAACTGAAGAGATTGTTTAGTATTCATAATACCACTTCTCCTTTCTTGCCCTGTCTAGGCAACTAGGGAGTTAGATCCTGTGTATATAAACCAAAAAGAATAGTGTGAGAAGAATAAAGGGTTTGCATTTTCCATTTATTTTTGTCACTATGTTTGCTTCTCTTTTTCAAGTTCCACATTTTAAATCAGCATAAAGTTTTTGCTTGCCAATACCACGAACTTGCAGTCAGTATTACTATCAAATGAATGATGTGCTGAGGACATCACAATCTCCCAGGGAGTGTATATCATTTTTTGTGATGCTAGACCTGTATTGCCCTCTTTAAAACTGGGTTGGGGCGCAGGGAGGAGAAGAGGAAAAAAAAAAGGAAAAAAAAAAAAAGCTATAGTTTATTTCAGTTTGTGTAATAAATGCCTTTTACATGCATTTAAAGAGCATTTTTTATATTAAAACACAGAAATACACACACAGATCTTTAAAATTATGTGCTGTTTATTTCACAAGGCTCAAAGGAATTTTTTCTTTAAAACATATTTAAGCTTAACCATAGCTTCTGAAACATTCTGAAATGTCTTCTAGTAGAATTTCTGGAATCTCTGGAAAACACTAAGAGCTCCAGATGGACAAATTTTTTTAAAAGCTTGATTCAAAAGACTTCTGAATTTTGGCACATAAATGCTGCATATGTTGTGTGGAGGTGATCTCCTGTGGGGGACAGGAAGATGATCTCTTAATGCACATTCACCAACTGTCATAAGGCTGAAAAGAATATGCATGTATTGTGCAAAGATACTTATCAAAATTTCAAACCTTTATTTTTCAGTGCAAAAGCTGAAATAAATCCTAAAAGCAAAGTTTCATGTTCTTCAGGGGATGAATTAAACATGCTGTTAAGTGTATACACCATTGGGAAAAACTGTCGCCCCTTTTAACCCAAATTTATGTAACTCTCTTTAAAAAATGCACTTACAATAGCATGTTTTATTGGGGAAAAAAAACCCCTAAGCTTGCCAGCATCACATGCAACAACCCAGTTGATATTTTCAGTCTAAGTGAAGGTACAATTCTAAACTAAAAGTTAAATAACCAGACTAAACTAAATAATTAACTAGGACAAAACCAGGTTTCAAACTTATTCATTTGTGCCACTTGTTGATGATATACATAAAGTTCCCTCTTTACCCAATAGGTCAAAACTTTACACCAGGATGCAGTGGCATAGCACCTAAGACTGTTTTGGACGACATTAATAAACACAGTTTTCCTTAGAAGCCAATGAATCCTTTTAAAGGGTGGGGGTGAAGCAGGATCACTATAGCAAATAGGATCAAAATAGGTGATCTCGGTGCTCACAAGGAGATACTATTAGTCCACAGATGGCCACCTAACTCTCATCACTATTCTGTAAACTCTTTCAGTACAACCATCAAGTCCTTCCCTGTTCTGCAGAGCTACACACAAGACTGGAAAATAACTTCTGAAACACTAAAATCATTAACATTTAACAGAGACAACAAGTGGCCTTGAAGAAATGGCTTATACCCCACAGAGACTAAACACTGACACCTCCCTCAGGCCATTAAGTGAAGCTTATACCATATCATTCTTAGCAAGATTAATTAAACTCACAGCACAGATAAAAAAAATACAAAAGTTGGGGAGTTCTTATATAGCAACCAAGGTCCCATGAACTAATTTCCAGAGAAATACAAAAACTCATTAAGGCAAACAGCCCCAAAGTTTCCTTGCATATCACTATTTTATGGAATGGAAAGCAGGCAGCAAAAGCAGCTTTCATCATCAATCTTTTGTCTAAAAAAATGTATTAAAAACTTCTAGATTACAAACAAATTATTGTTGATTAACAGACATGATTTGTGCATATACTATATCTTCTATGAATGCAAAGAGCACAGAAAATGGAATAACAGGTAATAATCAGTACAACTTCCCCTAAGTTTCTGTGAAGTTAATATAAGGAAAGAAGTCTTCCAGGGGAAGATCCTTACTGCATATATTGAAAATTAATTATTCAAGTTTTAGGTGATGTCTCTAGATTATTTTTCACAGATCACAAGGAAAATATTATTGTTGCAATAGTAAGTGGAACTATTTAACAAAATATTCCCCAAATTCAGAATAAGTAGTTTTTCAGAAATTAATTTTATGTTGAGACACAATACATAGCACCTTGATGAAAGTGGTTGAGGTTTAGTAGCTTCAGCACCTTTTGTCTGTTATCAAAATTCATTATGAAATAAGCCTGGTCAGCATGTTTCAATGAGGAAATATGAAACAAATCAGGTTTTGAAAAGTGAGAGTGTCCATAACTGATAATTGTACTAGAAATGTCAGGTTATGGGGAAGATCCAGTGCAAGACATGAGCCATTTACTCCACAACAGATCTAAAAGCCACACATTTAAAAACATCCAGGCAGCTTTAAAAATGATGTCATCTAAAATAGGCCCAGCTGTTGTCTTGGTTCCCAAGAGGACCAGGAGAGCTCAAGGACATCCATCATGGGCCACAACTTGTGACTAAGGGGAAAAACCTGTCCCAAAAGACAAAGCTTGGGAAATATTTCTGTAATGGCTACAAGGCAATACAGAACCATACAATAAAGAGCTGTCCTGCACTAAAGGTTTTACTACAAGTTTCGACACCTTAGTGTCCTGTTGCCCAGTACAGGATAAGTGCCTACTATAAGGGACATCGTTTATATAGGAAGGATGAAATAAACAGAAGAACACAGTTCAACAAACTATCTCTTTCTATAACCCCATTTTAATATTTACAAGGAAAAAAATTATCAACAAATAAGAAAAAATCCCCCAACATTTACAGAAAATTGAGATCATCTGACAACTAGGTATATGACACCTTTAGTGGATACATCAGAATAGACACTTTCCATTGAATCTAACTCTCTTGCCTACATGAATATTAAGGTGTGTCCTATTTAACTACATCTCAGATTATATTTTCCGAGTAGGTAACACGCACGTTTAAAAAGAAATAAATGTAATTTCCTTAAAAGACAAAAGCCAAGATTATTTTTCAAAGGGAAAAAGCCCTTCGTTAAATCATTTAACAATAAAATTTTGATGCGATGCAGTTAATTTCTAAAGTATTTTGGGCCTTTTATATTTTTTTCATAAACATTAGTTATATCCCAGTTACAGATCATTTTAAAATTATGAAAAAAGAAACTGCAATAAACTCTCTAACATAGAAGCCATTTGATTGACACATCCACATATTTTTAAACACAAAATTCTGGATTACTCACACACAAATCAAAGCAAGTAAACATTTTACTTATTCAAGATTATTTTTATGAACATCCCTGTTTAATTCAGGCCAGAAACCTATAGCACAGCTATACAACTTACTGTTGGCACCTCAAAACATACAAACATCTTAGAAAAAAAGGTGAGGAAATTTTCCCTCATTTTTCATGCTTTACACAAAGCTAATGAAAAGAAAAAAAAAATCTGTTTAGAACCACCATACCCTTTCCCTCCTCCATCCTCTTCTTCTACTCTCCCCAGCCAAAGTGCCTTTGTAAAAGCTGTTCAGAAGAATTTTTCTGTAATGAACTACAAGATGTTTGAATAATGAATAGAAAATTAATGGCATTCATAAATAGAATCATTAAATTTATTTGATTGGGTAATCCTGCCTACATAATTTAGGATACTGTTAGATATAGGTGTGGTGATTTCACTTAGCTAGCAGCAGAAAAAGGCAACAGTTACTATAGCAACACAACCACAGATGGATTATATCTTGCAGATACCATTGCTCCATTTGCTTACAAAGCAAAGCAGTGTTGTGTGCTTAATTACACCATAGGAGACAGTATTGAAAAGATTTTGAAACTGTATCGTTTTAAAACTATTACTATTATAAAAAGCGGGTTTGAAGTCTTATCTTTTGAGTCAATGACTGTCATTTACACATCACTAATGAAAACAAAGTATTTGAAAACTATTAATCCCTGAGAGTTGGCTGTATTTCAGCATTGACAAAAGTCTCTAATGGCTGTTCTTCTAAACTTTAAATTATGACCTAATTAATGGCAATTTTAGTTTCATGGATCTGCTTTCTCAAATCATGAACAAAGAGACTATTTAAACAATCAATATCACAAGCACAGAGCTTTAAGAGTTGTAAATACTGAAGATATATCTCCAAGATACTACATCAATATTTGTTACTTAAAGGAAAAGAATATTCTAACACATACATAGAAACATGCAGCTTTTCTTTTTTAAAAAGATATTTTCTAAAATTGGATGTTCTTATGTAGTCTGACTGTAGCCATAAGATAACAGAAATTAGGACTAGACAAGATTTCAGGAGGTCTCTTGGACTACCCTTTCTCTTAAGGCAGTATAAAATCAGTCTTTACTTCTTTGTAGCAAATAGATGTATCTCTCGAAACCTATAGTTTTTAAATACATACTGAGATGCTTCCTAAGACTCTGCTGGTGGATTTTTTTAAGAAACTATATAAAGTTCTTTTCTTCAAAACCTTTAAAGGTTTCCTGGTCAATTTAGGAAAGTACCTTAATCAGGAAGAGTGACCATTATCCTAGCAACCAAAGGTGCAAGCATAGAATGGTTTTTTTCTAATTTTATTTTTCCTAGAGAAACTAACCTGATAAGGACATATATTGTATTTAGAAGTAGATTGAGAAGGCTAAGTACAAACTAAGTCGAACTTTAAGAGTACCTGTATAAAGACTTCCAATTTATTTTTAAAACAGTTTAAAACTTTAAGACAGGGATTGCAGGTTATTGAGATGGAGATTTACAGATGTGTTGGTCATAAATTTGTCCTTTGCATTATCATCTATTCCTTTTATTTACAAGCCAATGCCCTGTTAAGGCTATTTATCTCTGGAAGGGCAGACCCTTTACTTCTGCTATAGTATCTGAGGACTAGGAAGGAGAGAGTTGCAGTTAACATCACTGCCACTAAATATCTTCAATAGACACCAAAATAAACTTGGTAACAGCAAACATTTAAATAAGTGTAGTCTTGTATGCTAATACACTCACTAAAATATTACATTGCATAGCAATTTATAGATATTTCTCTTGTACAATTAAATTTTACCAAATTGATATCTGATAACGTTCATATCTAATTCAATATTTGAGAGAATTTTCAACAGACGTTGAGTAAAAAACCTCTTTGGACCCAATCTATTGCTTTATTGATAGTTCAAAATTTTTTGAAATTGCACTTCTGGAAGCATTGGACAATAAGACTCAAACATATGCATTAGCACTTTTATTCCTGGTTATTCCAGAATTTTATATTGACTTTAGTGTCTTTAGAAGACTTCAGTTTACTGTATAGAATGTCGCAACCTCCAGTGCAGAGAGGTTCTTTTACTCAGAGGGAAAAACAAATTAGTCCGAATCCCACCTTCAAAATAAGGTATAAAACTACTACATCTTAGATATCATTCATCTGCTAAATGCTGGCAAAAGTTCCTTTTTCAATAATCATCACTTTTGAGTTCCACATGAGTTGAAAATGCAACTTTCATTAGACAATTCTCACAGCTTTAGGCTCCTGGCATATTATCTAGCAATGATCATATTTTTTAACTTTGTAGATTATGGTTTTCCAGTAAATATAGACACCCCTCTAAAATAAGAAACTGCAGCAGTAACAAAACCATAAAATAGGCAAGGTGGAATTAAAAGATATTGCTACCCAAGCTGCAAGGAAAAAAAAAAAAAAAAAAAAAGAGCCAGCAGAGCATTGTATCTTTATACATTAATGCTTAGATACATATAGTTTAGATTTATATGTCCAGGTTAGTTAATCAGAAGTAATTTAATTGCAAATTCAGTTACACATTTACAGAAGAAATCATAGCTTCCAGTCAAAACAAGCTTTGACTTTGGATATCATGAAGCTGGCTGTCTCTGGCTTCTCTGAAGAGGGGCAAAATATGAGTAAGTTTTGCAATTTCTATTCCCAAAACAGAATCCAGAGAGAGGCACAGACAGTGTTGCTTCCTGATACCCGCCAAGCGGCAAAACTCCATATCATCTACTATTGTGTCTACTAGAGGAACAACTTACATACATATAAGACATAAAACCAAAAAAGAATAGTTTCTCATTCAAGAGGGGATGCTTTAGGTGCAATAGATTGAAAAAATCAAAATACAGATTCACTTGCAAAATTAAAACTTAAAATTATGTAAAGGTAACCTTGAAAGCAACAAGAAGTTTATTTAAGTCTTTGTTCTAAAAGATTCAAAAAATTTTAAGGTTATATGTCAGCGTTGTAATAGAAATGTAAATCTAGGTATCTTTGTGTGTACCTTGGTGCATTCATGTGTCTTCATCTAAAGTTTGAATACATTCCTTTTATTCTCCAAAGGTATTTCACTTTCTGTGGCCAAAAACATAATTGTTCTTAAGTAATATAAAGCAAGCAATACTTTTTTTTAAATTAGCTACACCATAGTGTGCAAGTTCTCCAAAGGTATTTCACTTTCTGTGGTCAAATACTTAATTGTTCTTAAGTAATATAATGCAAGCAATACTTTTTTTAAATTAGCTACACCATAGTGTGCAATTTAATATGCAAAAGTAGTGAGAAAATAATGTCACATGTATTTTTCAAGTAACTCATACAAACTATGTATTTATTATGACACATGGCATACAAACAGTGACTCAGCTAGTTAGGAACACAAAGGAGGTGAAACCAGACAGGGTTAAACAAAAAAAAGATAGCATGATTTGGACTAATTAGCACAGTTCAGAAAAGTAAAATTTGGATTGGCTCCAAAAAAAGTCAGATGTGAAAAATATTTATGTGATATGCCTTAATCTAGTTTCTATATAATTTATTCAGGTGCTGATGCTGGAAACATTACAAGGATAGGCTTTAAAAAAACAAAACAAAAAAACCCCCACCAAACTGTCCTTTATTAAAATTATCCACTCTGTTATACTACAGACAGACTTTCTTTCAAGGATGAAGTATAAGTAAGTCAACTGTTCTTCCTATTGCTTTTCACTCTGGAAACCTCTGAAATTGACATCAGAGTACTACTATGAGAGTACCACTAGTTGCAATTTGGCATTTTCACATTTAGGTAAGTGCTATATACACTGTAGCATCTGGAGTCCTAGTATGGCAGAGAAATCACAGATGAGTTAGTTACTGAAATGTACAGTTCTCATCTGGGAAGTTAAATGTAGACTTTTATCCCTCTCACAATATACTTAGACCTATTTTTTCCACATATAGATAATGTATGCCATGAGCAAGGACTCTACCATACATTTTATTCTGATCACTCAGTTATCATTGCACATCACCCAAACAGGATGCAACTGTGCTTTGCTAATATAATATTTATAAAATTATAGTCTCATATAAAAGGTGATTCTAGCAAATAACTGCCAGTGAGTACTGTACTCTTAAGAAGTAGCTACCAGCTGACCAAAAATACTACTTAAAACTTCTTTTTTTTTTTTAATGAGCCTAAAAGACCCGTCCAAGCACACAGCAAACTTAAATAATCAAGACTAGAGTTGTATAGCATCAAACAGCAGTATTCACAGAGACGAGTAATCTTTATGGGTCTCAGAAGTATCACTGTAAGGATTATTGACATGAAGACTACATGAAGAGGTACCTCTTAAAGAATAAGTCATAAATGTAACATTGGTTTTGTCTTGAATGAACTGCTGCCCATAGGAAGCTGAAATATATGCAAAAGAGTAGCTTTACCATATGCTAATACACAGACAATACCAGACATGCTAATGCAGGAGAAGACCAGACTAGTACTTGACTTTACAGTTCAAATTAAATAGACAAGATTTAAATAGATTACATCACAAGTACTTTGTGCATACAGAATGCCCTCAAAACCTTCCTAGTGTGAAGCCACTTTCATGTAAAAAGTATTCCATTTTACTAGTAAGCCCTGAAAATCAATCCAGATAGATATATTCAATAATTTATTATGTCAGGCATTTCAAAATAAAAAAAACTAGCATGCACGCCCTAAGCAGTTTTGTGTTACTTCTGAAGTTTTTAATAAGGGTAAAGCCACATAACTACAAATTCCATCTGAAGCATTTTGAAAGTGATAAGTACATCATTGTCTACTGTAAACAACCACTACATATATACTAAAGCACAACTCATGTAAAAACAAGATTTGATTATGAGATCAAGCAATGTCCATGAAACACCAATGCTTGATCAACAGATTGAATGAATGGCTGTCTTCCAATCAGAACCTGAAATACATATCTAACAATAGTATGTATGCATTGAATGTCTGTTTAATTATGATTAAAAGGGCATATTGATAGGGTCATCACCAAATGTTTCACAAGATTGTGTCCTCTAGAAGATTTCTAGGAGGAAGACAGTGGATAAACAGAAATTAATTGTGAAAGAAAAGTGTCAAGTACCTGTTACCAATGTTTTCACAAACATTATTTTGCCTCACATCCAGCATATGTGTATTCTTTGCCTTCACTACCAAATTATTTCCTCCAACTGATTTATAGAACAAGCATTTATTTTTTTCTGTGATCTTAACACTTGATTCTCCTGCCAAGCAGTGTCATCTCTCAAAGGAAACAGATGACCAGCCACATGCAGCAGGGCATGGTACAGCCAAGGCTACCAGGATCTGACATATGACTCTGTCTGGTTAGACAGCTTGATGATGCCTCAAAGTTCAGAGGTCTATATTCTTCTTCAGTATATGCAAATCACTAAATGAAAATAAAGCTGAGAGATTTTTAAAATCTTACTTGCCTAGACAGATTACATTAGCTTTCACATTTTAAACTGTCAGAATGTAACTGTGCAGATAGGAGGGATGCCTAGAAGCATGTGCAGGAGTCTTAGATGACTGCACTCACTGCCTGAGTGCACTGGAGACTTCAGAGGTTCTCCCCAGCCATTGTGAGGGAACAGAAAGAAGAGTCACTAGCTACACCATGCCATTACAGCAGATATGCACCTCAAGAAATGCTAGACAATTTTTTTTTTTACGTAATACTGATGCATTTAAATCTATTTTTTTCAGAGTTAAAGGTATTTGTGAATTTATGTTGAATTCAGCAGATGATATTGATATTGGTTAAAAAGAGAGACAAAAAATAGATCTCAAAAATGAAATGCCTTTTCTGGGGTTAAATCACTTCGAAATTCAAGCATGTCTCATAAGGAATGAATGTCTTAATTGTTAATCTATGAAGTAATTTTCCTCTCTTCCTGAAGAAAATCAAGGAACCTCCTTTTCTTGGCCAATTTGATTCGGCACAACTTTTTTACCAAGATAAACAAACCCCCTGTCAGAATTAAACACACAAGTGAAACTAGAAACAGCGCCAAAACTGAACTGTGTTGAAATGCAACATGTTCCATATTCTCTGCCATGATTATTCACATGGTTCCATTATTTTCTTATGTTATCAATATTTTTAAGTGTCCCAAATAAATCAGATATAGCAAATCAGAGGTATTTCAATACAGAACTATCTCAGGTACAAAAATAATATCATAAAAGTGAGACTAAACCCTCCACAAATATATGTTTATATTAGAGAACAAAGGAATATGCTCACACTAAATTTGGCTTAAGAAACTTCAGTAAAATTTGACTAGTCAGTTTTTTACTGGAAATTAATTGATGGCCACGATCCCAAAACTAGAGCAGTTTTGAACCTTGAAGGAATCACTAGCAGTTTAAATAATTGTACAGGCATGATGCAAAAGTTGTTACAGAATACTCTTAATGGAGAAGTCTGCATCAACAGAAATTGCAGCTTAAAGAATTGTATTTGATTCTTCCTCTGTAAGTACAAATCAGCAATGTTATCACCACATGCAGCAGTTTTGTACTGGCAAAGACAAGAAAGGTATGACTTGTCAAAAGAACAATCCAAGCTTCTTAGAAAAAAATGCAAACCTGGAAGACAGAAGTCAGCATGACATCTCTTTATTAATCACCATGCAACCATGTCAATTTAGATGTCTATACATTTATCACAGCTCTGTGTTGCAAGCACTCTTACAGAAAATTAAATTGGATCATATGCAAAGATAAGGAGAACTGAAGACCAAATACTAAAAAAAAAAAACCCCAAAACAGATAAACAATAAATCAGTCTGTCAAAGAATGACAAGTTCAGGTTTCAGAGGGATGACCAGTTTGAGCTAAAGTATTTTTTAGTAGAAAACAGTTTTTTACTATTTCCAACTGTACAGGCCAAAGTAAAAGTTAATGGACTTAGCTTTGCCCTTGCATAGCTATTGCAAGGCCAGAAACTAACAGCAACAAAATGCTCTTTTACCACATTTTTGTTGCACAATTTTGAAAAAATAAAAAGCAAAAGAATTCATTAAGCCATGGATTTTTATCTAAACTCTTCAAACAAATCAGTTACCAATATCTCTAATAGCCTGCTTCAGAGTGATTTAACTCTATGTCCACAGCTTAATAATGTGTCAGAGATTAAGGTTATTTGCCTGGTGGCTTTTTTAAGTCAATAAAGGCAGACAAAAATCAAGGCTCCCTCATGACATGCTCTTCATCAGAGTAATAGACTGGGTTAAAGAAGAGGTTTGAGACTTTGATGCTTTGATGCAGCAGAGGTGAATTCACTGACCACAGTGCAAGCAAGGATGGACTCTACAGGAAGTGAAGGGCAATTGTGTTTTTCTACATTAGCTTCTCCTATCAGTCAACACAGGTAAGCAAAGACTCTGAACTGAGTACCCAAGCAATGCTATGCTTCAATAACCAAGGGCAAGAAAGTAAAACTCAGAAATTCATTTCAAATTAACAAAAAAAACCCTAGCCACGGTCATAAGAACTCAATAAGTTCTCTTGCATTTGCAGTTCTGCTCAATAAAGAAAATAGAACAGTAAGCAAAACATCACTGCAATACTAAAGCTGCAATACAAGTCCAACAATAAAGGGGTAAAAATTATAAATTGCTTAGTAGTTTCTGAAAAGTATTCCTATATCAGCATAACTTCTGCTCAAGCAATTGAAACCTAAGCATGCATAACTACAAAATACTATTTTGAATTATCTAATCAGTATTTATCTCATATTCTTGTAAGTTTTGGTGTAATAAGATATAAATATAATATATATAATACTATCACTTCAGCCAGTTTTGATGATTGCTGGTAGCTTTTTGTTTGCTTTGAAGGCCAACTTTCTAGCAGATTTAATTGAGCTCTATTCTATTTACATAGAGAACCTTCTAATAACAGCATCATACATACAAACAAGAAGTAAAGCAAACCAAAGAGATACATATATATATTAATACAATTTAAAGTCTTTTTATTACCACAAAATTTCTATAATTTTCTATATTAAAGCTGTACTATAAACACTATAAAGATGATTTAAAAGATGATGCAAAACAAAAAGAGTTCAAAAATATTACCACAAAATTTCTATAATTTTCTATATTAAAGCTGTACTATAAACACTATAAAGATGATGCAAAACAAAAAGAGTTCAAAAATTTGTGAAGATTACAAAAATACATATAAGAAAAATAATAGAGGGCACCCAGCCTTTATTTCCAACTATCAAAGTCCACTGGAGCCAACTGCTTCCTGTAGCATGCTCACATCAGCAAATTCAGATAAGGCTAGAACAATGATGCAATTCCTAGATGAAATTATTGATACTAACAGAAGTTAAATAACAAATCTAGAAATACAGGTCAGTCACAACTATTGTTAATTATGCAGCTTCATCTAAGACATTGCTTTTGCACAGCTTGTTTGGAAATTCACAGTTTCAGGCCATACAGCCCTGCAGTCACACAAGGGACACAATCCCATTCAAGCATACACTATGTATTTATGATTCACATTAGACAATTAAATGTTAGGAAGACTAAGAACTGATCACTAGTATGATTTAAGATTGTTCCTGCTGGGTTAGGCTAAGATGTTTGCCTTTAACACATTAAGTCACTCTACACTCGGAAAAAATGTTTTCTGCCATCTTAATCACATATTTTTTACTGGCAAACTAAGAATCTTCAGTTTTATTCACTTAAAGTACTTCTTCACATTTTCTGGACACTGTCAGTATAATGAGGATATATTTTAAAAATTACTGGGTCATATAACGATTTATTAGGATCAGTATTGCTGAAGTATTCCAGTCAGGCAGAAAATTAATTCTGACCACACAGGAGTCATAAACAGTGGTATGAAGCCAGGTGATGAGGACTATAGTAGAATGAAATAGGTAAATATCTATTCTATCAGAAAACTAGTAACTGTATTTGTAAGAGTTACTATGGGTGTTAACTAAGCCATTTTATTACAGTCTCCCAGTCCTATTTAATAACAGTAATTGGAAAAGTATCAAAAAAGTGATTTGGAATGCACTTACATAAAAAACTAGCTACACAATGATATAATAGACCAGAACAATTTGAACTTTACAGAACTTTGTTACTTTATCACATTTCACAAAAATATTCAAGCCTTTTTTATGAATACTCTATTTACTAATGAGATATAAATAAAACAACTTCAGACATGGAAGACACCAGAACAAAGCTTTACACCATTTCATTTGCTATATCTCACTCATTATATAAGCCTTGTCTTCCTCCCAGCAAATTAATCCTAAAATACATTCCATTAACTACTACGAACTACTACTTTTATTTTTCTTTCAGATATCTCAAAGGAAAAAAATACATAAATTTTTAAAATGTGTAATATTTGCATGGGAAAGTGTCAGCTACATACTCTATTGTCATCTTTCATATTTAATTTACAACAACAACATTTAAGATTTAAAATATTTAGGCAAGAGGCTCCTTTTTTTTCCATATGTTGGCTGGAACCTAATAGATTGTAAGTGCTTTAATAATATATGCAAAATGTATCCATTAAGATCTTGAATTCGCTGTCCCATGTATCCTAATGCTACAGAAAAGACTGAAAACAAGTGTGTGCACTAAACTGAACTACTCTTTGAAGATTTTAAAGGACCCACAACCACAGCAACTGGGCATCCAAGAACATCAGCTGTATTTTTAGAGGACTTTGCATTTATTATATTACATTTTCATAGGGAAAAAAAAAGTACAGGACACTTTTTTTTTTATGATACATAGTAGTTACCATTCCTACGTTAAGACTGAAAGGTTTTTTTGTTTGGGTATCTAGACTTACACGCAGCAAGGTACAAGTCCAAAGTGACCTAGTTATTGAACCTCTTTTACAGTACACAAAAATTCTTTGTAAGATGCACTGTTTTGCTACCCAGGGCAAGGGCAAGATTTACATGTGTCAAAAAGTAAATTGTGATAGCCTAGCACAACAAGCAATTTTTCACATTCTTATTTCAATAATTTATTTATTTATTGACAGCTTATTTAAAATATGCATGCAAACATTAGGCCTCATCATCATACTCTTTACTGTTTGGTTGGGTGTTTGTTTTTTCCTTTCCTCTCTCTATTCTATTGAATCCGTAATTATTTTCAGTAAAATCCAACAGTTTCAGCAGAGATGGCATGGACCCCATTTCAACTTGACCTACACCTTGATTGTTAGAATATACTCAGGGGCATAGGAAACATGGATGAGAAGGGAATTGATTCCAAGCATATGCAGCAGCCATAACTTAGCACTCTCCATCTCTCATACATTTTCAGATCACACTTAGCAAGATGAAACCTGTAAGTGAACGCAAGCGAAGCAATACTCTGCAAATAGATGAACTGCACAAAGATGTGAAACCCAATAACTCAGTTGCTGGCAGCTCCACTGTCAGGATCTCTCTAATGCAACTTAGATATTTTGGTACATACACATTTTAGAAGCCACCAGGATTAGGCAAAACCTTGTGAGGTTTAGTGAGGATCAGATTAAAATGCACATACCTAAACTCTAACTCCCTTTTTGATAGGTCCTCAGTCTTCCACTCCTTTTATACAGACAATTGTAAGAGATTCAGGCTGGAAGCCTGAAAATATAGTGCTACTGTCCATCACAGCCGGCATGGAACTACTGCCACAGACTTCACGAAGCCTCCCTGCCAGTTCAAATCCAAAGCTGAGTTGTGGGAGGCTCTCTGGGAGCCAGCACCTAGGAAACTTTGGGGAAGGGAAAAAAAAAACCAAACCAAAACCACAAACAGAAAACCTACAACAGACAAACCACAAAAATACCCCACAAAACCAAACAGCATGATGAGATGGTTTTAGATCTTCTTGCTGGTATTCAATAGTTAGTATTCCTGCACATGCTTTTGTGAGGAGTAGAGCTGGTTTTCCCTTATTTTAAAACATAGATATGCTTTAAAATAAGAATCTTTGGAAGTTCATGATGTAAACACTTCCTGCAAAGCCCTGAGGAGGGTTGTTGAATATCTTGTGGCAGAAAATGACAAAATGTACAACGTATCTGTGGTTTGTTGCCTGCATGTTGAAATAGAGTAAATGCATTCATATTTTCTTCTGCATATGAACTCTGACAAAATTATGGTCAGGTCTCAACATTTCTACTGCAGAAAGATATCACAATAAGAAGTCCTTTTCCTCCTACTTCCTTCATATTTTTCAGCTTCAACTTTTATTCTGTTCTGCTACAGAAGACAAATTAAATAAATAAATAAATAAATAAATAAAAGATATATCTTTGAGTTTCCAAATAAACTTTAAAATAAAAGACAATAGCAGGATATGTTACAATAACACTGTCTACTATGCAAATATGAAATGTGGAGAAAGATGCTTTAGTGGCATTCCATTAACTCTGCCAGATCTTAAAATCCAGAAAAATGTAAATAGTCTCTGTGATGTTTCAATCCATTAGGCTATGCACTATTTCCCCAAGAATAAGCAGAAGTCATACCTAACACTTTCAAAGCCAACAATCAAACAAAATATAATTAGAAAAGACTCTTCAACAAGTCCTGCCTTGCCAGATCTTAGGCAAAAGAAAGATTTTCCCCACATCTCTTTACAGTACTTTAAATATCTCTGTTTTACCTTTCACTTCTAGTAGGCTATTCAAAAGACATGACAGCCAGGCCAAGAAAAAGGCACACATTTCATCTTTCTGAAAAATTACTACGTAATTTTATTTAATTATGCAGTAAATCACTTGTCAAGAATCAAAGTGGCAGGATTTCTAGGTTTATTTCATTTGGGGGACCTGGGCATTTTTGGTGTGGGAGAAAGTTATTTTTCCTTACCCTCTAAAGATATCTTTATCCCTGACACACTTTGCTCATTGGGAGTTGGCACCAGTTTCACATATGCTCACTACAGTCCATCTGTTAAAACAGATATCCAGTCAGTATTTAAGATACACCTTGCTACAGGTACTAGCTATCTCCAAATATGCTATCTAAAAGAGGAAAGGACATCACTGTAGGTGAACAAAATTGAATTCCAAAGTCTTCAGGCAATCAAAAGTTCATTTTGGGAAATATGCAACACATTGAAAATTACAGTGCTACAAACAGGAAATAAAAGTAAGGGAAGCTGTGAGATTTAAGACTGTGCCATATGGCATCCACTGTCTTGTGCATCCCCTGGAAAATAAACTCCTTAACCACAGCTTCTAGAAATCTGAGTCCCTCCTGAGAATGACTGGAGTTGTGGCAGATTTTATTTACTGACCCTGGCTTTTTTGCAGCTCTGTCCTTCACATTCTTTAACATGTTCCAATAAAATATGATGTATTCATTCCTGGACCTGAAGAAATTTAAAGCACTGCAGAGGAAGATAATTTAAGATCTCACTATACAGCAATGAAGTATGTGCAGCTTTATGATTAATTTCTGTAAAAGCAGCACTGAGCTCTTAGCCACAAGGACAAAAGACTTAGAATCACAGGACTACTTGGGTCAAACTGAACAGCAGTATGTCTAGCTATTTTGCTCAGAAGCCAAAACAGTGAGAAAGTTTTAAAGAAAAAAACTATAAGAAACTGAAAAGAAAACTTCCTTATAGAAAGAAAGAGACAATCCTTTTATAAAAATAGTAGTGAAGAGCTGAAAAAGTTTTTCCCATTTATTCAAAGAACAAGTAATGCTTTCAAAAGCCATGGAGTTTCTCTAAACTGAAGCCCAAAATGAACAGAAAGGAAAATTTTCTCCGCTCTTTTGACAAAGAACAACAAATAGACTAGCTAACATCTGTATGCTGCCCTTTAAAAATGCTTATGTATCAACAATTTTACTTTCCTTTTTTATTAAAAACATACTTTTAATTGCCTAGGTAATAATCAAGCAATAAAGGTGAAAGATTAAAACAGCTAATTTAACCACTTTAGAAACTGCAACTCCTGTCCTTGTCCCCAAGTCTTTTTTATTAGTAGCAGTATAAAAATCAACTAATTTTTTTAATTCTTCTATTCAAACGTTGGTTTCATTAAACTATGCAGGACATCAATCAAGTTGGACAAGGATGGTTTGTGAGAAAATTAGAGAACAGAAAGATCACCTACAAAGAATATTGGGAGGAACAAGATTTGTCAGCTCCACATTTTTTCCCCTTTTGCCTAAAATATATACAAGAGCATAATGTGATATTGCACCAGATTATGACTCAATGTTCACCTAGCCTCAGTTTTAAAAATTTAATCATTTTAATGATTAACTTGCCCAACTTCCATTTTGAGCAATTTTGAATTGGAGCATACCTACTTCTTATTTGTCCAGTATGCCATTGTTTATAAGTGCATATATTTAGGAATATTTTTAAAACCCTTCTGAGATCCCCAAGTAGCTTGAATTTTTGTTTATAGAAAAAAGTATTCCAAACAGTATTTTTTTCTGCTACATGTGAAACATCTGAAGGTCAAAAAGATGAAGAGTGAAGTGTTCACCATGCAATGTGAATCTACACTTCAGTAGAAGTAATTGCTGTTGTTCAGCTGATGAGGATTGGAAGCATATGAGTTGTGAAGGTGACAAGAGTTACATGCTGTATCAGGTCCAGATGTGCAGTGTCGTGACAGTGGCATTCCTAGTTTTTTGGAATTGCTGAGACCTGTGTGAAAGGTACAGGGAAGCCTGGCTCCCTATGTTAGGAATTCCTACCTGAATATATTCTTTTTTAAAAAACTTCATAGCTTACAGAACATGATATGCCCCTCAGCTCTGTACAATGCTTTTATTTTACAAAAATAGATGTTTTTACCAATGCCCATCAAGATAACAGTCTAATAATTTCTCTTCCAGTCATCAGCTACCCGACTGAAGCAAATGAATATGTAGTCTATGGAGCAGTGTCACTTAAAAGGTTAGTTTCCTCCAGATGCAAGACTTTCTTTGATGCTTTGACTTGGTCAGGGAAAAGATTTTAATCTCAATGCAATTATAAAATTCCTTCCTTTTCCCTTCACAGCTCTTCCCTTGCAAAGTATTTTAGCATTAACATTCAGGCTTCAGCATCAACTGTAAAAATCAGTAATAACTGTTGATCTAATTAACTGTGAAGTTGTGGATGTTCAAATTCAAGTTTCCTCTGTGCACAGACTACTTTTCAGAAAGTGGTATGAATTTAATTTGATTTCACTGCTGTGTTTTGAATGTTGGATGCTTGGTTTAAAGTAACCTTTAGTAAAGATCAAGATAGAATGGCAGTTCTTTCTACTCTTTCTTTCTGGCTAAATCAAAATACTTTACTTCTAGGAACAATATAAATGCTAATAACTATTGAACTCAAGCAAATATATAGAAAGTGTTAGCAATTTATATCACCTTTGTGGAAGTTCAGAAACTTCTACCCATTTGAGAAAAGCTGCTAAAACAGTCATGAACAACTCTGCTAATTCCCACCATCTTCACTTGCAAGTGAAGTTTCCTAACTTAACTCTCCATAAGCATCTGCACTGTGCAGTATAAAAGCATTTCCGTTAAATTTCTACCCATTTAAATCAAAACAAAATTGGTTCAAGAGAGTCTGACAATAATGACAAATCTGTAGGTTTAAAGAATGGAAACAGAAGCATTTTACTAACTATATATTAGAAGCCTCCAACTAATTTCACATTATACTCTTCCCCATGCTCTTAAATAAGTTTATGGGACAGAGAAGAATTCCTTTTCAGCAAGACACAGAAAATGTTCTCATTCCTTGTTTGAAATTTTTGTGTGGGCACAAACTTCAAGTTTATTTCACTTGAGTAAAAATCATACATAGCTCCACTTGCTTTTCATTGTTTCATTATTACTAATTATGCAGATATGTAGAGTCCATCTTGCAGAGACTGTAAATAAAGCTGACTTTGCACAGGTGGTTTTTACTTAACTGGAGTTTTAGCTGCTGTCTGTAAGGATAGCAAGAATTTGCCACTATAAACACTGAAGATAAGACTTGAATCCCACCTGTATGACTCACTTCAGCTTTATTTTGTATTACCATTCCAACATCTGCATGTATTGAAGTAAATGAAATTTTGAAGATTTCTACAGAGGATGCATCTATATCATGCCTTCTTGAGAACATACTATAATATTACTATATCATACTATAATTACCACTTATTACTGTTAGTGATATTACTAATATTACTATTACAATACCATTAACAGCACCAATAACTATTACCATACTATAGTACATAATAGGATTCTAACACCCTCATCCACAATAAATAAAGTTTAAACTATCAAGACTTAGTTTCAGTTACTTATTTTCTCATCACTTAGAAACTCTATGACACCTCTGGAAATGAAATAAAAGAATCTTGAGAAATTCGGTGATTGCACAAGAGATTATATTCATTTTCTTAGAATCATAGAATGGTTAGGTTGGGAAGGGACATTAAAGATCATCTAGTTCCATGAGCAAGGCCACCTTCCAGTAGACCAGGTTGCTCAAAGCCTCATCCAACCTGGCCTTGAACACTTCCAGGGAGGGGGCAGCCACAACCCCTTTGGGCAACCTGGTCCAGTGTCTCACCACCCTCAAAGGAAAGAATTTCTTCCCAATATCTAATCTAAATCTACCCTCTTCCAGTTTAAAGCCATTACCCCTCATCCTATCACTACCCGTCCTTGTAAAAAATCCCTCCCCAGCTTTCTTGTAGGTCCCTTCAGGTACTGGAAGGACACTGTAAGATCTCCCCAGAGCCTTCTCTTCTCCAGGCTGAACAGCCCCAATTCTCTTAAGCCTGTCCTCATAGGAGAGGTGCTCCAGCCCTTGGATCACCCTCATGGTCCTCCTCTGGACTTGTTCTAACATCATTGTATGATTTGTTACAATTTCAACCAGACCGAACAAAAAGCAGAAGAATTTGTAGAGGTCATCTAGCCTGGAAAAAACTAAAGTTCTCTTTTCTTCCCTCATCAGCATTTGATATGCTTCTAGACTAAACTATCTGCAAACTACTTGTTTTAAACAAGTCAAGAAAACAAAATAATTAAGAATACATGATGGACAATGAAACTGACAGTCTATGGACTTTATCTCCCTTTTTGTGTCCCCCAAAAGTACCCAAACAAAAAAACCAACACAAAACCAAAAACCAACAGTCAATGAAGAGTGTCAACTAGGACCATACATAAGAATTCCAACACATGTGGAATTCTGCTTATTTATAGATTAATGGAATACAGTGCTTTATCAGTTGCTTCTGCACAGGGAGTTGTGGGAGAGGGTGGGAGAGAACAGCAAATCAGAGCAAGATCTAAAGCAGTTATGAAATATTTATCTTTCTCCTGTCATGCCTCAGAACAACTAGATCCAACTGCTGTACAATGTATTCAGTCCCCTCAAACTAAAATAACGCCAGAGCCATAACACAGCGTCCACAGCCCTGCACGGCTCCACTGTGTTTGCCAGGTCGCATTCCACGCACCCCTCACCCACGACCACCAGCGCTGCCAGAACAGCCCACCCGGCAGGCAGGGCACAGCCCCCCGCCCCGCCGGTTGCTGTGGCAACGAGCAGGGAGAGCTCGGGGCTGACGTCGGGCATTTCAATGCGGTGACCCAATTACTGCCTGTCATCGCATTCACTGGGACAACAGGGAGTGTCACACGTCCCAGCCACCGGGCTGCAAAGGTGTCTGGGACAAAACCCGAGCCCGTTGGAAGGGGCAGAGCGCCAGGAACAGAGCCAGCGGTAACAGGCTGTGATCCTCCCATCGAGTCGTTGCTTTAAGGGAGACATTTCTACATCCTCATTTTTTATTACTGGCGTATTTATTTTTTTAACTACCTTCACAAACTGAAGTCGATATTGCTGTAAGCATAATGGGGACTAATATCTTTTATAAATTGCATTTATAATGGCTAGAACTGGACAGAATTCAAACATAAAACCTTCTTCCAAGCTATAAGAAAGTGATGGTTAATTTAGAATATGTTTGTACAGATGGCCATCGTAGGAGCAAATCATTAAGAAAACCCAGTGATTTCTGCAAGACAGTTACATCATGGATTTATATTTTAAAATGAACTATGTGCAGATGAGTTACAGGTTTCCTGTGCTGTACTGACCCTTCACAGTTATCACAGGCATGCTCAAAAAGCTTTCCCTCCTTCATTTCACAGTTTTCTTCTGTTCTTTTCATTCTCTGCAAATAGATTGTTCCAATATAAATAATTTACTTGAAGAGACTGGCAGCTGTCAAGAGAACTATATATACATAATGGCATATTATCAAAGGCAAAAATATATACTTAATATGTATTTACCTACATTTTTTAGTTCCTTAGCAATATTACCCTGTCACTTTAAATTAAAGTCAACATTCAGCCTTGTTTTAAATGCTTGTGTCACCAGTTACCAAATGGAATTCTCTGAGGAACCATGCAGAGAGCAAAAAATAGCTGAAGCCTTCTGCAGTATCTGTAGAACAGGCTATTTTTTAAACCACTGAGGGTTTATTTATAAGTTTACTCCTAATATTTTCATACATGTATTACTTGCCTGGTTATAAGAATTCATACTGCAGCAATTTGATATTACCAAAATTCTGAGCCTGTTTCTCCACTACCTGCCTCCAGCAGAAATATATTTGTGATTAACACTTAAAAGTGGGTATCACTTGGCATCTTGAAACTGATGTTTACAAACCCAATGAGGCTTGCAGACACCCATAGTGTCCATATAATATACATTAAAAACAAACAAACAAAAAACCCCAACAAACACCAACTTATTGTCAGGGGGTGAGGGGGAATGCAATTATTCCTTACGCTTGCCTGAGATCACTGACACCACACAGAATTAAAGGTGAAAACTTCAGTCTAGAAAATTCAGCATCACTAAATTGTAAAAATTGCAATTCTAGATTATACAGAATATCCCTACAGCATTGTC
Source organism: Antrostomus carolinensis (assembly GCF_000700745.2). Taxonomy (NCBI): domain Eukaryota; kingdom Metazoa; phylum Chordata; class Aves; order Caprimulgiformes; family Caprimulgidae; genus Antrostomus; species Antrostomus carolinensis. Next base: position 34,558 of record NW_010286756.1, read on the forward strand.
TAATAGTTCAGCTAGCTTACAGCAATGATGAACCACACACAACCCTTTCACTTCCAGCCAACTTCCCTGTGCGCATTCTTTGTATCCCACACTACTGAGCACTCAGTCCTTCCTCTGGGCTCTGCTAGCTTTGCTTATTTTTCCAAAAATTAAATCCCAAATCTGTCATATCTTCAAAGTGCTCCCTATGCCCATGCAAAAGTGACATAGGGGCTCTCCTTTCTATGTCCCAGAAAGATTATCTTTTTTCTATAATCTTGCCTTGTTCCCTATACAGCAAATTAATCTCTATTTGCTGTTAAAAATATCAGAATATTATAAAACCACATACTTTATTAATACTTCACAGAATACATATTTTATCAAATCTATAATCTCTCATTCTTCAGATATTACACACCAGTAATACAGATACACACCTGTATTGATTTGCTATTTCCACTCCTTTCCTCTCTTCCTTACACTTAACTTCTCTCAGATGTGGGGACTTCCATCATTATGCCAATATTTTCCAATTTAAAATACTGTTTTTATTTATTGATTTTCCAAAATCAATTATTAAGGATGAATTTGGCTATGCATGGTGTCCCTCTAGGCTGCAATCATTAAAGTTACAGCCAAAAAACCTCCCACTGTTCCAAAGAATGAAGTTAAAGGAAGATACATTAATTTGCCCTTACAGGTGGGAAATCTAGCAAGCTTTTCTTTGAGCAACTTTAGCACCTCTTTTAGGCTTTACAGGAGGAACCTGAAAATGGCAATGGTGAAGGAGTATCTGCTGGTTTACAAAATGTTCATCGTGATTTCCAATTCTTTGCAATTCTGTAAGAATTTGCGCAGCCCGATTTGCTGTTCTTGATTGCAGGACATATGAAGCTTCCAGTTCCTCCCTCTCACCAAGATCAGCTGCTTTGCATCTGCTAGTGACTAAAAGGTGTCTAAGTTTCTCCTCAACACATCTTTAAATGAGAATCATTGTGAGAGAATGATTGCAGAACATTTGCTGCCATGGAAGTGGAACTTTCCAAATATCATTTGGCATCAGTGTCCACAGGAGTACTTGGGAAGGGAAGAAAGTACTACTTCAGCTTTCTCTCTACTTCTCAAACCATATCTAGAAGTGAAAATTCAGACTCCACTGCATGTTTCCACTGTTCACTGTTAGGTAGACCTACACAAGTCTAGCCTTCTTCCTCTGTAGCAGCTTAAGGAAAACTCCCAGCAGATCCCAGTCCAATGGCTCGTATCTCCATAAGAAACAGCAGTAAAATACTTTCAAAAGTAACAAATGCTTCCTGACATGGTGCTGCATTTCCCAAAGCCAAAGACTGAGGGCAGTAAAAATGAGATAATTCACTCTTTTGTACTAGAGGAACATTTTATGATTGATTGCATATGCTGCACTCAGCTTTTGGCAAGTATCACCAAAGAACAGCTTTAGCACTCGGCTATACTTAAGAGTTATTGCTCAAAGCAAAGCAATATTTTTATAAAAATTAATGTGCACATCCCACGCAGCACTGCAAGGTAGTAGCTAGTGATACAGGTCTAAAAGTTCATGGGAACTCTTCAGCTAGCAGCAGACATAGCATTTTCTATCTCTCTTCTATTGTTGCCTTGGGGAAATGCTAAAGTCCTCAAGGTTTCCTCTCTGGCTAAAGTCTCAGTGGCAATGCCACCCCCAACACAGCTTTGCTAAGATCCAACGTAACTGCTACAGAAATGCCTTCTAGCTGAAAAGTGATTCTGGTTTTCTTCTCTCAGCTTCTTGCTTCAACAGCAAATAGCAGGAGTAAAATGTCATGTAGATATATCACATCCCCTAGATACAGAATAAAAGCTGGAGACCCTCTTCTCCTAACAACTCCCTTTCTACCCTAAACACTCCCAGTCCATCTTGTTACCTTTTTTGCCAGTCACTGGCAACTCCAGCAGCTATCCACCCTCCCACTCCACCTAACACCATACAGCCCTGACAGTTTCTGACCCATCAGACGTACTTCACTTTCCAGCTGCTGCAAGCAGAGGTCTTCACTGAAATGACTTAACATTATATGTTCAGTCTCTATTCACCCATTGCATTTGACAACACCCCCAAGACACAGTCTCCAGCTACATATTCTGAATAGCCCTGTTATGACCTGCTTTAGGAGCAAGAAAATCCATGATTCAAATGAAAGTAACAGCTAAAGGACAGCTGTCACTCAAGCAGCAGCTGCAGTAGGGTCATAAGCCTTGCTGTCATAAAATAATTAACTGTGTAAGAGTACAGTAATTGCCATAAACTGTAAAGACAGGAAAATCAGGCCCCCATATGCCACTTAAAATAAGTTTGGGGATTTTTTGCTTTGTTTGGGTTTCTTTGGTTGGTTGGTTGATTTGGTTTTATTTTAGAAGCAGCTTGTATTCTTTCACTTGCTTTCTGGTTCATGAGCCTTCAGAATTCATCCACTTCACATTTTCAAGATGTTTCATATATTTATGACATTATGACTAATATTTTCATTTAATCCCTATTACTTAGTCCTTGGAAATTTTGAAAACATAAGCAGACATGCCATACAACTCCAGGCAGAAGCCACCTTATGTATTGCATAGTTGCTCAATATTCCCTCATGGCGAAAGTCCTCTTCACTCTTTTGTTGTTCTTTTGTTCTCCAATGGTAATGAATAATGGAAATCATTTATTTCTTCCAGGCTTCTTCACCCTCAGATCTACTTGGCTTTGCTGAACAACAGAGCACGAGAAAAATGCAATCACTTTTCATTTTCCTCTCTCCTAATTTCACTTGGTGAGGAATAACAACATACAACTGTGCTCTGTCCATGCTGCTAGCACAGGAAGACTTACTGGTCTGTTTTATATCCTGACTCTGAATTATGATGGCCTAATGCTTGCTTCACAACAAAAGCAGAAGTTCTACAAAATGCATTGTTTCCTCAAAATATTTTCTTGAAGTTCTGTTCATATTATTTACAGGACTTTATTTCCCAGAACTGAGAAAACCAGATTGTTCTGCAAAACATTATACATGCTGCTTTTCTGACAACTACAGTGTAGTTATATTCAGAAAGCTCAATGGTTATTGCACAGCTAGTAAAACCTACCGTGTACTGTAGCCCAAGGTTGCAAGCTCACACATTACATTCATCTTCTGAGTACCTTTTACTACTCCTTCACCTGCCTCTACTCAGGACTAAGAAAAGCGCTTTTCGTAACTAATTCAATCTGCCATTCACTGCCTCTTCCAGCAATGCAGCTGTATCCCAGGAGTAGCAGTGCTTACTTATCAACAAATAGTTTTCAATGCATGTCACATTATAAAGAAAGTGTTACACTTAATGTATGGAAAAAATCAAGTGAAAAAGAATAAAACTTTCAACCTTCCCAGGAAGCTGCCATAATATTAGATAGAATTTTGAAAATAATAATATTTTTCCAAAACTCTTGAATTAATAAACGCAATTTCACAAGTTTGTATCAAATATGTTGAAAATTAATGCAAAGCTTTGAATATTACTCACTTGAAAAAAAATGGAAATAACTGGAAATATGCAATTTCCCCTTTCCTTCTTCCTTTCCCACTCCCTTCACTCTCCATGCCCATTTCTAGCAGGATCAAGTGCTCAGCTGTACAATGTTTCAGGATACTGACATTTAAAAGGTATTGCAATTATAGGTATGTATAAAAAAATATATCTTTTGGCCATCTTAAGGAAATGTTTCCCTTATCTCTGTACTCCAAGATGTTGAATATATGACCAAAAAAATGTTTGTTTTTTTAAAAAAAGCTGACTTTGTAGAGTTAAATCTTGTCTTGCAGAAAACCAGTGCCAATAAAGAGAAAAATCCCCCCAAATTTCAGTAAAACATTCCTCTTTGTATGGTGTATGTGACATATGTAATATAACTGTTTGATGAATATCACTCCATTACTCCATCACTCCATTACTGAAAGTCATCTAGCATGACCCGATAACTTACATGTGGTTCCACTGTTTCTGAACATTGAACCATTTCAAGTTCACTGCAATAGCACCTTTTTGCTTGCTTTTGGTGCTCTGCCTTTGAGTTGCAGCAACTTCTTATCGCTTTCTGGCTAAGTACGGGATTTAAACAGGCCTGATCCTTCTACAGTCACCAAGGTACTAATTCAAAGAGCTCATCTGAAAGTGATTGGATCAAATTTCAGATAAGCATTACAAGCAGTGACAAATGCACTAATATATGACTACTCTACATTCAGATATTGTATTATATTTATTACATTATAATAGAAACTGAGACATCAGGGGTTTGGGGGTGAGGTTTGTTATTTTTTTCTGCCCATCAGGCAAGGAAAAAAGTGCTTATGTTATAAATAACTAAAAAAAAAATCACTAAACAAATAAAACATTTTAACAAATTCATAACACAGCAGTAGGAAAGAAGTTCCAATTCCTTCACTGAAGGGTTAGGGAAGTCAATTCCACAGACAAGTCTTTTTAAGACAAATTACTTGGCCTCAGAAACAAAGGCATAGAGCTTTGCCCTGTGATGCACCTTTAAAACACACTTTTTTTGTTGTTCAAAGCATAAGGAAATAATAGGAGTTTTGGCAGGACTCACATATATAATGTGAATATCGTGTTTCCTCATGGATACAGTACATGGGTTGGTGCTTCAGTGGAGTGACTTTTTAGCATTATCATTAACCTTCACTAGCAAGCTTACCCTGCTATTACAATTCTTGATTGGATGTTGAAGAAAATTCCATCCACTTTTCCTTAACCCACGTACTAGACAGCCTAACATCAGAAACCTTTATGTCCTTTTGATAGAATATATATATATATATATGTAATTTTAATAACTTTTTCTTTGAAGCCATGAAGGCCAGAAATTTGCTTTCGTAATGCAACTGCTGAGATTTTGTTCATATCAGATGATTTCAGGAGCTGCTATTTAAGAGGACTTCAAACTTACAACAAAGTGAGGAGCATGCAGAAAGCTGCCTATTTCAACAATTAATCTAAGCATACATCTTGTTAGCAGACAGAAGTGTTAAAGAAAGATCTATAAACAACATTTGAACAAGACAGCATAAGTAACAGAAATAAATCTTGCTATAACCATCCAGAGCTCACCAGAGTATACTCTTTCCACTAAGACAAATTAGATGGTCGTGGTGCTTATAGTTCTGGGTAGAGACTGCATGCACTGTGACATGATGGGACCACATCCCATGCACCATTGGGGAAAATATTCAGAGCCTCTCTTTGCATGGGCAGCACACCACATGTATTTGAAGAAAGCAGATACATTAAAGAAACAGACTTTTGAGTATGTTTCTATTAAGAGTTAGGTCTGGTAATCTCCTTCCATACTTCAGCCTGGTTTTCTTTGCATTTGGGGTTATATTCCATCATGTGCTATTAATACAAAGTCCATGTTTTCTGCTGCCAAATTCGGTCACATTCCTAAAGAAAAATAGCCCTTCATCTGAAGAAAATTCCTTTTTTTTTTTTGTGTTTAAACAAACAAGCAAGCAAGCACAAGCCAATTTGTCACTGTTGTGTATTACTTCTGTAAAATGAGTAAAAAGAGACACTGATTACTAGCAAAATCATATCTGTCCTGAACTTCTCATATTACACATCTATTATCACTAAGAAATCCAACTCTCTTGAAAGGGGTTGAAGTTAACAACTTTCTGAACTGTTCCTTCCTTTGGCATAGTGCACAGACATCCACCATATGTATATCACAGCATTCTGTCTTAGATTATGTCACTGTTAAAAATCAAAGGTCTGTCACTCTTCATTTTAACAACACATATGCCATATGCTGAATGATTGCAACTCATTTAGTTTTGCTCATTTAAATAAACTATTTGGTTAGAAAGTAAAGTGGGACAGACAAGATACTTCAATTACTCTGTATTCCACCTTTAATAGCAAAGAACATTTAACGTCTGCAATTAATTTTATTTATTTATTTATTTACAAATCAGTAAGTATTCCCTGGCATACTTAATATTTTTTTAGTATCTAGGGGCCTCAACTAAAATGAGATTCCCATTGTAGAAGTGTAAAGACTATGGCCTACTAAAGCAATAAGCAGGTCATAGAATGGGTGGGAGAAATGAGAGCTTACATATGTGCTATATGGCTTTTGACAAATGAGAAACCAAGACACAGTGAGTTACAGTAAGATTTTCCAAAAGCACAAACAAGTTTGTAGTAATTTATGTAGGTCAAATTGAAAAAAAGTAAAAGATACAGATAACCAGTTTCAGATCTTTCATATCTCAGTCTAGAATCTTTAAGTGATATCCTAATAATTTTCACAAAACACTATCTCTAAAACAGTAACTTATAAGTTACTGGCTGAAAGAAGAGCTTACTTTTTAATCCAATAATATGACTTTTAATACTTTCACTATTTCATAATAATTTCATTCCTCAGAGTTACCAAGCATGATGGAAATGACTGCTGTGACACATTTCCTTTTTTTAATTGTGTATTCTTACTAGGAATTCATGTATTGGACAAAGGTTCAACATTTGTACCTACTGAAGCTGTGCACTCCTGGAACTGCCTTTCGAAGGTCTTTGATGGGATTTTTGTTTTTTTGTTTTTACCCTATTTGTTGAAATGCAACTGTTAGTAATTGGTAAAATTATTACAATAAACCAGTTGGTTTTAAAACAAATTTATCCAAGTAAGTGTTCTGTCTCACAGAACCAGGGTTATGGCGTGTGTTCATTAAGAAATTTATTTCATCTCCTCTACAGGTTTGCTTTCACCCACATTAATATTTTAATGCTTCTGTTGCAGCAGTTTTATAACTCAGTTTCACAAACTGAAAACTATCATCTCAGCACTGCTTTCTTTAAGTGGTAAAATCGATTAAGATGAGCTGGGAGAGCTCACTAACATGAATATAATCTTATGAATTTTGGCTGTATATCCCACCTCTCATTTACAAAAAGTGAGAATGTCTCCCAAGTATGCATTGAATACAAATGATCCAACTTCTTGCCTTCACTGTACATTACCATTACAGTTGCAAACATTTTGGCTATCTACCCACCTTATTAGCTCATATATAACAAACAACTGAATTAAAGTACATTGTTCCATGAGGAATACAGATGAATGATTTTTTTTCCCCCTATATCCTTTTGCAAAAGTCTTGTGAATACTTACAATTGTGTGATTTTTGAAGTTAGTTTTTTCTCAAATCCAATTAGAAAGCTCAAAAATAGCACAGTATTTTTGCTTACCTAACACCAACACCAACTGTAATTAAAGTTGTAAGACAGCAATTGGAAGATTTTGCCAGAGGCTAGTTACAGATTAATACTAGCCATATACAGTTTTCCCAGTCTTCTCTGTCTTGATAACATGTTACGTCTGAGTTGGATAAAATTAGACTCATCATTTAACTTTCTGATGGCAACAATTTATTCAGATAAATCAAATCAGCTATGGTCCTCAGTGCCCTAACTTTACCAAAGAGGTGGCCACTGTCAGGAAGACAATTTTACTATAAGCTAGGGAGACGGAAAATAAAGAGAAATTAAGTACGTAGAATGATGTTTTCGGCTAAGAAAACTGAGCTGTTAAACTTTGAGCCAATGTCAGGAGCACAGAGCTTATGAGGGTACGTCATTGGCATTCTAGGCAACAGGATGCTTTTCTCCTACAGAGAAGCAGGGTGGATTTCATTCATTTCCAAGCCGTGCAGTTCACCATTATGGAAATGTAATAGTGGAATGGAGACAACAAGCCAAAAGATGGTATTTCACTATCTGATAGCTCAGAAGAAATGACAGCATAGATGATAGCAACAAAATAAACTAGGCCTACACTTATGCAGTACCCTCATACTGAGGAACTAATGAAGTTTCATTTAAAGTTCTTTTTCTTTTATATTTGTCCTTAAATAAGAATGGTATTGAAATAGCAGAAAATAATATTTTAAAGTTTAAAGAAACTGTCCTGAAGCATTATATTCTTCCAGGATGAAAAAGTACTCTGGAACTACAGAATGTTAAGAAGTTTTCTTTAATAATATAGAATCATAGAAT